>NC_079207.1:58742723-59001544 GCF_026745355.1 Beta vulgaris subsp. vulgaris
TACTATGAATTTTAGTGTAAGGACCGCATATAATTTGGATTTTTTTTGTAAATTTTTCCAAAGTCTGCCTATAGATTTATGTGTATACTTGTACGTTTGTAATTTGGTGCTTGATTGTGATTAAATTGTAATTTGTGATGTAGATCTTCTCGACCTCACTTGTCTAATTATCAGAACATGGTTGAGGAATATAATACTTGAATACTAGAAAAAGAAGCATGAAAAAAAGTACAATTTTGAAAAAATTGGGGATAGCATGTGTGATGTTGCCTCCAAATAGTTCCGGCATTAGGTAGAAGCATTATATACGACTGCTCCTAGATCACGAGATGTGTCTTACAATTTGCGTAAAATTCGATTTATTTTTAGTTTCATCATATGCATAAATGTGTAGCTAACTCAAAATTTCATAAACCAAATTGTAAAGGTTCCGTATCTGATTTAAAGGTAAGCATCCACATCAAACTTGGACCATGTTAATCGATACTTGCATTACCCATCATTATATTTGATTGTAGCAAGCCATTTTCAAAGATATTGGAGGATCCGAATACGAACCATCCACCAAACGATTGAAGACCCATTTGTTGGCCGCCTCAGTGTAGTGAGCTCCATCCCAACTGATCCTAACTGATGGATCTTTGCAGGATCCGACTAGAACTTCTTTACCATTTTCCATGACCTTTGCTCCACAACGTTTATGCACGTCATAGTTATTCTTTCCTCCATGTCCGCAGCATGCTAGTAGAGGATTTTCAAAACCTTCATCATATATGACCAAATGCAAGACATTAAAACTGTAAAGTTTTAGATAATATTTCGTTATAAAAATAACCACCAATAATAGTCACAATTAGCAACATAAAACCAACTAATATCGTTCTTTTCCCTGGATGATAAAACATGTGATCTATTTATTTTGTTTAATATGATATTCTTATAATTTGAATAAATTAATAATTAAATGCAATAATAGTTACAATTATGCATGAAGTGTAAAGGTTGACATGATAAAACTAAATAAAAACATATAGACTGACATATTTTATCTCGGAAACATCAATCTTGTATCAGTCCCAAGTATAGATAACATTTGAAAATATAGAATACTCGTACCATATTTGTTGGCTTGGCTGATAAGGTTATACTTAATTGAGTAGACATCCACGTATGTGATGGCTGCTAGTGGCATATGTTCTCTGAGATGGACCACAACTTTCTTAAGCCCAAAGTTAAAGTATTGGGCCAGTTCGTTTATAGGGATTGCACATCCAGTTTGGTCCACTTGAGTAGCATCCAGTGAGAGACCGTCCAACACATACGGTAGACATCCAAGTGGGCCCGTATTGTGTATCCAAAAGTATCTACCTCCTTGCTTATATATTTCCTGCATGTAATACAAGGATTATAAGATAGGAATCAGGGTTGATCAAGTGGTTTCCTAGTGAGATTTACGGTACAATTCCTATTGTCGTAGTGAGCCTCTAGGTGATAGTTATGTGTTAAGCTAGTATAGAGCATTTCTTCCTACTTATTAAAAAATATATATACAATCCAGTCATGATCCGATCCTAGTCCGCTCTGTTTCAAAGGAAAAAATTCGAGCTGACATTAGCAAAAGTATAATCCGAATCCGACTTCGAGTCAGAGTAGGGTCAGAGTCAGATTCTAAAAAAAGTCCAAAATCTGAATCTGACCCCAATTTTAAGGCAATTACTCTTTTGTTATTTATTTATATTAATGTATTATGTATTTATAATCTGGCTCTGACTTTCAGGCAATCATATTATATAAATCTTTTTTATTGAAAGATAGTAATGTTAAAAATAATAGTAATTCTTAGATTATTTGTACTATATAACCTTCTCATATAATCTCTTTAAAAAAAATAGTAACAACTAAAGAAAAATGGACGGGAAAAGAATTTAAGTCAAATGTTAGGATTTGTTAAAAATGGACTGGATCGGACTTGAAGTCAGATGTTAGGATTTTAACTCGGATCGGACTCGACTATTCGGAGTCGGAGTCACAATCAGATTTAAAATCCGACTTCTATAGGATCGAAGTCGGATTATGCATAATGTGGTCCAAGTCCGATCCGTTGCCATACTTTTAGTTGACACTCTCTTTTTCAATCCTCTAAATCTTGATTTGGAGGTAAGTATCTCTATTATATAAGGGAAGGGGGGAGCAATGGATTCCTCTTTTGAAATGCCTATTTTGCCCCCCTTCCCATACTAAATTACAATTTCACTTACAAATCAAAGGGGGCTTTAAACAAAAACACCAAAAATATAATTATAACAATCACTCACAAGTCAACTAAAATGATAAAATTGCATAATTTACGTTATGCGAATCACTAAAATGAAGAAATTTTATAAAAACTTAAAAATTCACTTATAAACTACAACCTATGAAAAAATTGACTTGAAATTAAAGTGTCCACTTTCTTTACACTTTATGAAGTATTGTACTTAATTCAAAAATCAACTAAAAAATTATAATATTAGGAATCATATATAAATTCAATAAAATTTCTATTTTGTTCATAGAATTTAACTTTGAAAAGTAAAAAAAAAAAAAAAAAAAAAGAATGGTGAGAGACTTAAGTGACAAAAACTAAACCAATCAAATTTTGCAACTAAAAACAATTATACTTTGTATGTCTAATGTTCAAATTTTGACTCTTATGCTGAAGAAAATCGACTTTGTGTTTCGAAAAAATTCAAGCACGCATCGCGTGCAATAAATTCTAGTTATATAAAGGGAAAGAGATTCGGGTTTTTTAGGTGCAATCACATCTAGTCATATGACTAGTACACGATCCTTTTATTCAAAAGGTGGTTTTTATTCTATTATTGATAATTAAATAGCCCAATTAGGTCTAAGGAGTGTCCTATAAGAGCATGATTACTCATGTCTTATTAAATTATGAAATTGTGTCATGAGAAGTGATGTAAAAAATCATAACCTCCCACTCACATTTTTTTTATGATCTCATTTAGGTCATGTCATGACAAAAAGATATTTAGATCATCCCATAATCTAAGTCATGCAATGAGTCAGGAAAAGTGAAAGTGGGGTCAGCATGCACAATTTATAATGCGAATTTTGTAACTGAAATATCCACAAAAACTATAAAATTAAAAAAAATCACCAATTGTCATGATTTTTGAGATCTATAAATAGACATCGATTTTATTATATCTTGATACACTTTTTAAAATTATTTATTTTCTCTTCAAATTTCATATACTTAAGTTTTTCTTTTGGGACAATGGTCTTTTCTAGTCATAAGTGGGTGCATTCGTTAAAATGGATCATGATGCATGAGAGTGAAAGTTAATGAGAGAGAAGATGGTATGTTTCTTAAGTTCATGAGTGGATAATCTGGCCTTGAACCATGCCTATATCATCTCATCAAAAGAAATAATATAATGAAATTTTGGATAGACTTGTTCAATACATAGGTCTACCTATGCTACATTATATTGTTCATGATGTATCAACTTCACCGTGTTTAATTTGTAGTACCATTCATTTACAAACAATTATTGTGGTTAAAATTAATTACATATTGTAGTAAGATTTTACTAGCATGATCATAAATTGGCACGTGACAGACGATTCGATTAAGTTTGTTAATAATATAAATGAGTTCTCATCACCCTATTTAATATATTTTGATTTATAATGACTACTAAGAGGTGAGACACACACACCATTGATGTGTCGGCATCGAAGAAAATTTTTCAAAACATATATTGAAATCAATCAGTATTTTGAAATGGATTATTACATATCTAATACTTCCTCCATTTCATTTCAAATGTAACAGTTTCCTAAAACGCCAAATTCAAATTAAATGCAACATTTTACTTTTTTCTATTTTTGAAAAAAGTTTTTTTTACTGTGAAATTATGAAAATACCCTTAATGAACCCAAAAAAACCTGATTTAAAACCATTAATATGGACTAAACCAACATATTAAAAGCATAAGGTTATTTTCATTAGCTTAATGATTCCCACCAAAAAATCAATACAACTCCCAACTACTCACTACCCAAAACAGATGAAATTCAATTGTTGATCATTTATTGTCCATCAAAATATGAACCCTAACCCTCGATTCTCATACTCACTCTTCAATCGTTTTATTTATACTTCTTATCTCTCTTCATCTTCTTCCCTCTCTTCATCTTCTTCCTTGTATTCATATTTGTCTCTCTCATCAAAATACCACCATGAACTTCATTCACTAATGTTGCGTTTTATGCAAAAAAACAAAGGAAGGAATGATGATTTGGCGTGATTTGGTAAATTCGATTGAAGATGGAAGTCCATACGCATGGCAAATGTATTGTATCGGTGAAGTCGCGAATTGTTTGAGTGAGAAATTAACGAAGGCGTTGGATTGGTCATGAAAGGGCTGGAAAATCGGAAGAAAGAAGAAGGGCGAGTAAGAAGTTGGATTTCAATCCCCCTTTTGGTGAATCTCCTAAACTAAAAAGTAGATATAGTGTTTATCTTCTTAGATCTAGGGGAAAAGGTGCGAAAATTGTGAATCCTCAGAATGAGGAGGAAATAGAGAACCTTACGGTTAAAAACAACACCTTACCACCGCAGTGTTTAAGGTAGAGGAGGGGCTGCCCTTGTGAGGTTCAACCTGAGGAAGAGGTAGGAAGTAATATAACATGTTTTGTGAAGATGATGATGGGAATCATAGGCTTTTCAAGGTGTATAAGGAGTTAGATGTGGAGTTTGATGACGATGGACCTGAGATCTTCATGAGTCCATGTGTTGAAAGGAAAGAGATGGATCCGAATCAACTTTCCTCTTCTTGGGTAGAGGAACTCATTCGAGTTCCAGAGATTTTGTTAATCACTACTTTGTCTTTCAATTTATGCTGTGATTATTTGTTGTTATTGATTGCTAATTTATTCTTTTGAGTCCCCTGGTGTGGAAATGATTTTTGTCTATTATTTGTGATGTTGTGCTTATAATTTCACATGAGTCCCCTGAAAAAATGGCATCTGATTTAACTTTTGAGGCTGTTGGAACACGCCTTACTTTCGATTGTGGTTAGTTTTAGTTTGTGGTTGATGGCTCTATTAAATTAGCAGCAGTTTGAGGGTTGATTTGCATGAGTCCCCTGAAAAAATGGCCTCTTGTTATTTGACTAGGAACAATACAAGAGGGGGGTGAATTGTATTTGTAGAAATAAACATAACTTTTTGCGCAATTATAAACTTAAAGAAAGAAAGAAGCTAAAGGAATACAAGGAAAAACTTCTTGTGTTCCTTTATCTTCGTGTGGGATGAACCAAATCCTCATTGAATTGGATTTTTCCATTAGAAGGGGCTCGTATTTAGGTTTTATAATTCTGCAAAAAGTTACGTTTATTTCTACAAATACAATTCTCCCCCTCTTGTATTGTTCCTAATAAAATAACAATTGGTATAAGAGCTAAACTCAAGAAAAATAGGAAACCTTATTGAGAAATAGATCCAAGGAACAATGAACACCACCGAGAAACTTGAGGAAGGTTACTCTATGCAAAGGCCTCCTATGTTCAATAGAAAGTTATATTCTTACTAGAAGAATAGAATGTAGATTTTCATTAAGGTCTAAAACTACCAGCTATGGAGTGTTATTGAAGTTCGTGATTTTAAGGTCACAACTACTACTGACAAAAATAAGGCAATTCTTAAACCCTTCTCTGGATATGACATAGCTGACTTTCAAAAAATGAAAGTTAATGTAATGGCTGTTAAACTTTTACATTGTTGGATTAGATCCCATGAACACAATAGAATCATGTGATGCAAATCTGCAAAGCAAATATGGGATTTACTTGAGGTAACCCATGAAGAAACAAATGTAGTCAAGAGGTCTAAAATTGATTTACTAATGAATCAATATGAACAGTTCTCCATGAAAGCTAAGGAAAGCATACAGGAGATGTTTACTCATTTTACTAACATTATAAAGGAGTTAGCTTCTCCTGTGAAGTTTATTTCATCAGAGGAACAAGTTCGAAAAGTTCTTAGGAGTCCTCCTAAGGATAGATTGATGGCTAAGGTCACTACTTTATTAGAAACAAAAGACTTCACCGAGTTCAGCTTGGAACAACTTGCTGGATCACTTATGACTCATGAGCTACACTTTGATATTGAGTATGGTGAAATCTCTAAGTCTAAGTTCATTTCCCTAAAAGTTGATGATGTGATGAATCTGACTCAGAAGAAGAGGAAGTAGCTCTCATAGTCATAAAATTCCGAAAGATGTATAGGAGCATGAAAAATGGAAACTTGAAAGGTAAAGCTATAAAGTTTTCTAACAAAGATGCTTTTCATAAATGTGGCAGTACATATCACTTCATCAAGGAATTTCCACTTTGATAAAACGACAAAACCAAAAAAAGGAACAAGGAACGTTTTGCTTAAAGGAACAAGGAAACTAAAGCACCTTTCTCTAAAGCGAACGTTCGAAAGGTGATGATAGCAGCTTGGGGAGATTCAGAGACCGAGGAGGAAGAGGATCAACAAAATGAAGAAACTGCAAATATTTGCCTCATGGCAAACACTGGTATAAAAGAAAATGAAGAAAATGTTGAGGTAAGCCAATATATTCTTGAATCAGACTTAGATGGAAAAACGAAGACTGAAATTTTTGATCTTATTTATGATGCAATTCTTGAATGTAGAAATAAACGTGAAAAACGTGAACAAGCTGTTAAAGTTGGTAAAGAACATATAGAATGTCTTAAGAGAATGAGAAAGGATGTTGGAAGTAGGTTATTTGTTTTATTTGATAAAAACTTAAAAATCAAGGAACTGTATGAGAGTGTGAAAAATGAAAATTATCTAATACATTTAGAAATATCACACCTAAAATAATTTGTCCCTGTTCTATTTTCCTTTGATATAATATCAACTCATTTGAAAGGTCACCGATTGGAGATCGAAAATTTGAATAAAAAAAAAATTATTGTAAAGGAACAAAACAAGAAGGAACTTGTTATTGTAAGGAACAGAGGCAAAGTGATGGTCTTTCCTAAGTGCATTGAGAGACCAAAAATTAGAAGTAAAGAAGGTCTTGGTTTTGAAACCACAAGAAGAAGAACAAGCCTAAGAAATATGCTGACCTACCTAGTGACAAAATTTGCATGTATCATGAAAAGATAGGTCATTACATAACTTAATGTTAACTAAGAACTAGAATGATTGGCAAATGTGAAAATGAGCAACATAAAATGGGTTTCTAAAAGTAATGCTAGTCAAGAACAGGAACCTAGGAAAGAAGGGGTTCCTACAACTAACAACTAGTTAATTTTTGCATGTTGAAGTGAGGGGGGAACAACACTTGGTATCGTAATCTAAGCACATTACTGGATACAAATCTAAGTTTCTCTCACTCTCAACCTATGAAGGTGGAAGTGCGACATTTGGTGACAACAAGAAAAGTAACATAATTATCATGGGTAAGGTTGGTAACTCGTCATCACATTCCATTGATAATATTTTTCTAGTTGAAAGATCAAAACGCAATCTTTTAAGTATTTCCCAATTATGTGAGAAGGGAAATATTGTTAAATTTAACAGTGAAAAATGTTTGATCATAAACAATAACTCTAAGAACGTCATCTTGTAAGGAACAAAAAAAGGGAATACATATATTGTGGATCTTGTTCTTAAAAATAATTTGACATGTCTGGGTGTTATTGAGGATGATCATCTCCTATGGCATAACCGACTTAGTCATGCAAGCTTTTTATTACTTGACAAACTATGATCAAAAGATCTTGTTCTGGGATTACCATATATAAAATTTCATATTGATTAAGTTTGTGATGCTTGTGCCAAAGGAAAGCATATAAGATCTTCTTTCAAATCTAAAACTGTTGTGAGCACCACAAAGCCATTGAAATTAATTCACATGGATTAGTGTGGTCCTATGAGGATTCAAAGTTAAGAAGTGTGTGCTAGTTATTGTGGATGACTACTCAAGATATAATTGGATTATTTTTCTCTCTAGTAAGGATGAGACTTATGATGAGTTCCTTGTCTTTGCAAAGGGAATTCAAAATTTGAGTGGTTGCAAATTAATGCATATTATATCTGATCATGGTAAGGAATTTGAAAATTATAAATTCGATAACTTGAGTAGAGATCATGGCCTAAATTACAATTTTTCTGCACCTAGGACACCACAGCAAAATAGTGTTGTAAAAACGAAAAATAGGACTTTGGAGAAAATGGCTAGGACTATGTTAATAGCTAGTGAACTTCTAAGGAACTTTTGGGTTGAGGCTGCTAATATTGCTTGTCATATAATAAATTGTGCCTTGATGATACCTATCATTAATTAAACTCTTTATGAACTTTATTTTGGATGTAAATGTTTTGTTCATAATAATGCTATAATCTCGAAAAATTTGATGGAAGGAGTGATGAAGCAATATTCCTAAGATATTGATCACATAGTAAGGCTTATAGAGTTTACAATAAAAGGACTATGTGTGTTTTGAAGAAAGTGTACAAATTATCTTTGATGAATCTCACAATTTTAATCCAAGCAAGCAGGTTGATGATTTAAAATAGGCTTGGCTCGACCAAATAAAAAAGATGCAGATTCAATTGAGGATGAAGTAGGAATAAAAGAGGAAAAGAAAGAAGAAGAACAAAATCTTTAAAACAATATTGTTCATGTTCCTCAAGATGATGGAACTGTTCCTTTTTCTACTAAAAACAAAAATGTTGAAGGAACTGATTCAACAATGGCTGAAAGAGGAACAAATGAACAAGGCTCATCATCCTCTCAAGAAATTCAGGAGGAACTACTTATCCCTATAAGATGATTTCAACTAAGACCTTGGAGCCAACAAAAATCACAAATCCAGTGAAACTCATAATAAGTGAAATGGTCGAAAAGGACTATGTGTGGTTGAAGAAAGTGTATACATTATCTTTGATGAATTTGACAATTTTAATCCAACCAAGCAAGTTGATGATTTTGCATTAGGCTTGGCTCGACCAAATGAAAAACATGCATATTTAATTGAGGATGAAGAAGGAATAAAAGAGGAAAAGAACGAAGAAGAAGAAGAAAATCTTTAAAACAATACTGTTCCTGTTACTCAAGATGATGAAACTATTCCCGTTTCTACTAAAAACAAAAATATTGAAGGAACTGATTCAACAATGGCTGAGAGAGGAACAAATGAACAAGGCTCATCATCCTCTCAAGAAATTCAAGAGGAACAACCTGTTCCTATAAGAGAATTTCAACCAAAACCTTGAAGAAACAAAAATCACATACAGTGGAACTCATAATACGTGACATATCCAAAGATACGTAAACTAGATCTCAGTTTCTTTAAAAAAAAAAAACTAAATTTTAGTTTCTAATAAAAAATAAAAAAAACTAGATCTCAGTTAAGAAATTTTTGTGCATTTCATGCGTTCCTATAAATTATGGAACCAAGAAATCATGACGAAGCCTGAACTGATTCCGGTTGTATTACTATTACGCAAGATGAGTTAAACTTTCAAAGAAACAAGATATGACATCTATCCCTTCTTCTAAACAACAAAAATTAGTGGGATTAAAATGGGTGCTTAGAAACAAACTAGACGAGTATGTAACTATTTTGAGAAACAAAGCTAGTTATTATCGTAAAAGGTTGCAATCAGCAAGAAGGAATTGAGTGTGAAGAAACCTTTTCTCCAGTTGCTAGACTTGATGCCATTAGAATACTAATTGCATTTGCTGCATTTATGGGATTTAAGTTGTATCAAATGGATGTAAAATGTGCATTTCTTAATGGCTATTTAATTGAAGATGTATATGTTGAGCAACCCCCTGGATTTGAAAAATAATGATTTCTCAAACCATGTCTTCAAAAGCTAGATAAGGCTCTTTATGGGTTAAAGTAAGCACCTAGGTCATGGTATGAGAAATTATCTAAGTTCCTTTTAGAAAATAATTTCAAAAGAGGAAAAGTTGATAAAACTTTATTTCTAAAATCGAAAGGAACTGGTATACTTCTTGTTCAAATATATGTTGAAGATATTATCTTTGGAGAAACTAATGAGTCACTATGCAAAGAATTATCTAAACTCATGAGTAATGAATTGAAATGAGCTTGATGGGTGAGTTAAATTTCTTTATTGGGTTAAAAATTAAGCAAACTGAAAGAGAAATAATTATTCATCAACAAAAATACATAAAGGAACAACTAAAAAAATATGGCCTTGAAAATTCAAAGATCAATCACAATCCTATAGGAACTTCAACTACATTAGATAAACATTCAGTAGGAACAAGTGTTGATCAAACAAAATAAAGAGGCATGATTGGTTATCATATGAATTTAACTGATAGTCGTCCAGACATAGCTTTTAGTGTTGGTTTGTGTGCTAGATCTCAAGCAAATCCCAAGGAGTCTCAGCTAACCACTGTAAAGAGAATTATGAGATATCTCGAAGGAACAGATGATCTTGGACTTTTCTATCCAAGAAGTGTGTAATAGCCTATATTTTAAGCAGGTTTAATAACGACTTTATAAATGAGATTTGATAAGTATAATAGTTGATATTTTCAGACATGATTTAGTCAAAGTTAGCTATGTTCATATTAGTAAAGAAATTACTTTAAGAATTATTATTATTATTATTTTTTATCGTCTAAAGTAAGTTCCAAGAATAAATAAGTTAGTATGATTTTAATAATAGAGATATTGAGTTAAGGATTTTAAGTTTGAAATAAAGAGAACCCATTTTTAATTACAATTTATTTCTCCTCACTCATGTATTACTCTAGATGCAGAGCATCACTCTCTCCTCTTCATAACTTCTCAATCAAGTGCCAAAGTGTATTTTTCCCATAGATCAATTATTCTCTTCAAGATTCATTTTAATTACCAAGTGGTTAAGAATTGGGAGAAACCTTAAAACCAAAATAAAACCCCAAACAATAATTTTCTCTCTCCTCTGATTTTATACCCGTATTGCATGTTCAATTTCTGATTTGGAGTCGAAATTTTCCAAAACTTATTACATGAAAGTTGTAGATCTCGAAAAGTTATTGAACTTAGACCCAAAAATCACTTGATTTGGAGTTCGGAGCTATGAGTTATGGTCTTTGCAAGTTTGGTGTTGCTACCTTCATTTCTCTCTCCTCTATTTTTATTCCGACAATCTGTTTTCCCAATTATCTACAACATGCAATCCAATTTTGCTCTTTTTGCTGAATAAAGTTATAGATAACTTCGAGCTAATGAATTTGGGCACAAACACTTGATTTGGAGTTCGGAGCTATGAGTTATGGTCTTTGTAAGTTTGGTGTTGCTACCTTCATTTCTCTCTCCTCTATTTTTATTCCGACAATCTGTTGCCTCAATTATCTATAACATGCAATCAATTTTGCTCTTTTTGCTGAATCAAAGTTGTAGATCACTTCGAGCTAATGAATTTGGGCACAAAAATCGCTCAATTCGGAGTTCGGAGCTATGAGTTACGCCTTATACAAGTTCAGCACTGCTGCTGTACTTTGTGTTGCGTTGCTGCCGTGGTTGGTTTGTTTCCCATGTTGTCATTGCTAACTTGTTGCCTTGTTGCTGCCATTGTGTTGGTATTCCTTTCCATATGAAGGTATAAGCTAATTTTTCTTAATTCCTCATCTCCTTTGATTCCAATTCAAGTGTGGTGCAATTGATTTTATATTCTATTTTAGAAATAAACTTGGTTCTAAATTTTGTTATTGATTAGCAAATATAGTTATGATAAGAGTTGTTAAACTTAATATTGAATATTTTATCTTTCTTATTGGATTGAAGCTTCTAATATGAAGTAAGCCTCTTAAGTAAGTTTATAAAAACTGATTTTTATAAATTATGTTGTTTGATAATACTCTCTGAAATCAGAATGATGTTAATTAGAGATAGAATTGATGTTGTGAGTTGGATTAGTAGAATGGGTGTATATAAGGTTGTGGTGGTTAGTTCATGGAAGAGCTTAAAAGTATGAGTAATTCAATTTGTTTATCTAAATTGTTGTGAGGATGGTTAATGATTTTGTTATTGTTTTGAGGTCGTTGTTGGAGTATGTATATGGAGATAAATTATGAAGTTCGAGCTATAGTGGTTATCCAAATGTCGAATTATTGGGAATTGTTTCAAGGTACACACATGTCCTTCCACCTTTGAATCTATATTCGTGTTTTATGTGATTTCATGTGCTGAGCTTAATAAGCCTTTTATATAAATCAAAATTATTCAAAGTGTTATTCGTGTGTTTACAAGAGTTGTTAACTACATATTTGGTTTTAAGCTATGAGCGAAAGCTATATATGTGATGAGTTTTACTGAGTGATATTTTATGAAGAACTGATTGGAGGTAGTTGAATCCTTCAATAATATAGATGTGTGATATTATTAAACCTACTTGTTTCCACATCGAATTTATAATAAGTTTCTTATGCTTAGTAAGTTGATCTTTTATATGAAAGTGTAGCTATGAGAATTAAAGCAAGATCTTTAGTATATCTAACTATATAAGTGGTTTTACAACAAGTACTTCGATTTACGAACTAAGCGGGACGTCGACTCGATATCTTTATGAACTCGCTTTCGATTTAAACTATAGTTATATTTGAAAGTTTCAGAGAAAAAGAAAGGAATTTTGATCAAGGATGTTGAGTTAAAATTTCAGGTTTAAGGCAATTGTGAAAATATTTGTGATATAAGTTTTATATGGAATTCTGAAAGTATGAAAAACTCTTTATTATGGTTTGAGATTTTGATTATATATGATCATGAACTTTGAAAATTATGACTTGGAGTTATGAACAAATATGGACTCGTGAAATTATAAATCAGAATTTTCTAGTTCTATTAATGACGGGGAGGATCTTTACTCCTACTTAAATTTTTATAAGAAGTTCTCATAGGAAAAAGTCTCTCAAATTTGGGTCAATTAATGAAATTATTTTCGGATTTAAGTTTGGAAACACGTAAGTCTAGTGAAACAAGTTATATCTTTACAGAATATCATGGATGAATTATGTTATATGGAGTTTGGAATCTAAGTTAGAATGAGTTTGCTGTGAGATGGGTACTTGTGAAGTTCTTTTAAGAAATACAATTGTCGCTTTGAGGATATTATTAGAAGTAGTCAATATCCCAAGATTTACTTATGGCGTATAAACAAGGTGAATGGTATCACCCGAAGAAATCTCCGAAAATAATATGGAGGTTATATATAAGAATGAAGATTTGTGATGTCATAATTGAAGGATGAAGTAATTGTTGGGAGGTTCTAACTAAGAATGAAGATGTTATGTGGTGGACGTAGATTAGATAGTTAGGGAATAGTAAATTTGGATGTGAATTTCAAAGGTCAAATATTAATTTATGAGTTAATGAGTTGTTACAAGAGGTTTGTGAGTTCAGAGGATGTGTAGGATTTGAGATATGAATGTCGTATCAGTGAAATAAAGGATCCAATCTTGGTGGTGGTTTAGAGAGTATCAATTAGAGAGATATAATTTACAATACTTATGTAATAAAAGATCATATCCGCAAAGGGGTCAAGTAAAAGAGTTTGGAGCATAATTTCGTCTATTGGATGAGTAAGATTATATAAATGGATGTTGGGAAAGAAAAATATAAATCTAGATAATAGAGAGCATGGTAATTAAAGTTATATAATGACAATACTAAGCGTATGGTGTTAAGCTAATATGAGCTTTCAGTACAAATACATGGGGACGTATGGTGTGAATTATAAATTTAGAAGGATGAGGACAACGAGTTGAGTATTGGGAAATATGGAGTGAGATATTTTGATTGCCATAGTAATTGTAGGTGATTTATGATAATGTAATAAGTTATATTCTGGCAATGAAAGTTCATGTATTGGGAATAAGAAAACCTTTAAGGGGAAAATTCATATCATGAGAATTTTGGAATGCTATAGTTTAGATGCTATAAGTTAAAAATGAAAGTCCAAGTACAAAGAGAAACTATTATGATGAAGGGAATTACCAAGACATGTTAGAGGATACCTTATAGTCTACAAGTAAAAACATTACAGGTTAATCGCACGAGCTTAGAATTGGGTCTCATAATAGTTATCTTATAAGTCTTTGAGAAACATATTTTACATTTTGATTATGTTATGGGTTCGACTGCGGAGAGACATTTGATTTCGAATACGTTTTATGTATATTACTTCCTTTAAAAGAATATTTGAGGTAAGTGATATTATTTGAGATTCGAGTTTGTGTTATAATAAGATTATTGAGGTTCAGGTATTTTGGATATGTTAATTACATTTCAACTTTGTTTTGTTTTATATTAATTTACGGACGAAGTTTAAGTCGTTGATACACTTGGAATTGAGTATGCGATACGAATTAAGAACAAGAGTATAAGTTTTGAAAGATATAAGTTTGTGTTATTGAGAAATTAGCATTATGATTTAGTTATTGTTTTATGGGGAAAGTAAACAACATTTATGGAGCGAGATGCTCAATATGTGTTATGGAGCGGGTATTGTTCCTTTGAGTAGTCATGATCCAAAAGTTATTGAGGTTAAGTTTTGGAAATTCCTAATTCGAAGTACCGAGCAGGAAGTTATGTTCATTTTAAGTTCAGTATTTTTGCTGTAATTATTTTGACAAAAGTTCCAAATGTTCTTGTTAACTCAACCCTTTTGGTAAAGTTTAAATGAGCACACTAAGTGCCTATACGACTTTTACAAGCAGTAAAGAATTGATTATTTCCTTATATCTTTACACGTAACTAATATGTGAAATTGTTGACGTAAAACAAAAGATTTCAAAAGAAGATCCAAGTCTTGCAATGATTAGCAACACCATAGTAGTGGTGATTATTTTCCTCTTCATGGATAAATATGTGTTCTTTGAAACACGTGTGGTATTGATAAACTGTGCATTTAAACTATTTATGTAAATAAACTATGGATACAAGTGGGTAAAGGCCGATACCAAATAAGGTACGGTATGAACAACAACCCTTGGAGGATGGGTGATCTCCTTTCGAACCCTCGCTGGGTGGGTGAAGTCCAGCAGATAATAAAAATGGGACTGTCCTGGTTAAGGCTTGCAAGCATAAATATTTAAACGGTGGGGTGACGACCTCCATTAGCTTAGAGACAGTCGGCTCCTTGTGTAAGGACCCCTCTCTATTCGTGTTCGCTTTACCCAATGAAATTAAATTGCTATCGACCCAAAGGGTTTTTGAATGATCTAAGTGGTGATCTTCATGATAAAAATTCTTACTTTAATACGATTGTGCAAGGATAGTAATCCTGAAATTTTTAAACAAGTACCTTACTTGTGAAGCATACTGAATTCTAGCATGAATTGTATACGAATGGTCTTAAGCCACCAAAATGAGGTTTTGGGATGAGCTTATGTATTTCAACTGTTGTTGAACATTGTCCTTATGGCAAGGAACTTATTATCTGTAGTATATGTATGAGTACTCTTTATTGGACTTTCTAGTTAAGGGTTGCTGGAGTCGTGATAGAAACATTTCTAACTATTTGATTTTAAGTATTTTTGAAGTCTGGGATTGTTCCACTTGATGAGTAATAAACCGCACAACTATATTTTAAGCCACTAAAATGAATTTCTGGTTGGACAGTGTGTGTACTCAGTTTTTCTGATTTTGTTCTTCGAACCTGTCCTGGTGGGGGCAGGGTTCATTGTTAGTGATTTTGCAGGGTTGATGTCAAGGTCTTGGAATATGATTATTGATCAAGAAGAAGATTTTTATGTTATGAAATGGTGGGCTGAGGTTAAAGTTAGATGCTTTGTTTGGAATTATTCGTAATCTGTTATTTGATTTTCAAGTTGTTATGTTGTGGGCCCCTGACCCACAGATCCAGGATCGTTTTTATAGGTTTTGTTTCCGCTGTGAATAAATGTAAATTCGAGGTTTGTTAAGTGTTGATTGTGTTTTGTGTATCTTAAGTGTGATTAGTTGGCAGCTCGGAAGTGCGGGCTGTTACAAAAGAAAAGGAACAATCACCTTTCCCAATTTTCTCCATGATTACATAGTTCAATTCTTTGGGGGAACTGCTGGCCAAACCAAAATCAACCACAATCTCCTCTTCCCTGTACATAAAATTATGTTTAACCTTGTTTGAAGATCACTCATTCCTCAAATTCAATAAAGGAATGAGGTGGGTCTCCTAGATATGTGCTACATGTTTTGCCTTGACCATCAAATTCAAATAAACTTTCCTTCTCTTTTTATCCAACACCTTACTCACTTCATAGAAAATCATTTTGTTATTGAATATGGTGATTTGATTACTTCTCTTCTCTCCTACTTC
This sequence comes from Beta vulgaris subsp. vulgaris, assembly GCF_026745355.1. NCBI lineage: Eukaryota > Viridiplantae > Streptophyta > Magnoliopsida > Caryophyllales > Amaranthaceae > Beta > Beta vulgaris. The sequence goes on from NC_079207.1 coordinate 58,759,095, forward strand.
AAATCTAAGACTATTGGTTGGCCTACCTTGGGAATTAAGAAATATATTATTTTAAATGAAAAGACTTTATATGGCTTGGACCTCCCTATCCAAAATAGGATTATGACTCAAGGGAGGATAGCCTCTAGTTCCTCACAAAAGAGGAAACTGCCTAGGGTAGTAGAAGAGGAACAAGTGGAAGTGATCTTGGAGGAACAAGTTCCTAAATCGGATGAGCCAAAGGAAGAACCCCCAAAGAAACGCAAAAATTGTTCCCAACAAGCCTACCAAACCTGTTCCTAAATAAGTTAGGCAAAGTTCTAGGTTGATAATTGCCAAAACTACTCTTGTTCCTTCTAATGAGGACTTTCCTTTAGTCCTTTCTAATGAAGAGGAACTCCCTAAAAGCTCACCTAAGGAACCCACTCCTCCTTCTTCACCGAAAATGTCAGTAACCCTAAACACCATACCTTTCATCTATCCCTTATCCTTCTTTGTTCCTTCAAGTTAAGAATAGATGAAGGTTCCAATAAATAAGCCTAGCTCTTTCTCCTCTGCATCTACTATCCTACCACCACAACCTCCATCTCTTACTTCACTTTACACCACTAAAGGAGGTGTTCGAAGAAGAAGTAGTAAAGGAACATAACTCCCTTTCCCTTCCTAATGTTTAGTTCCTGTTTCTGTTAAAGGAATAAGAACTCTTAAGTTCTATTTTTTTTTTCTTCCTTTTTATGTTTTTTACTTTTATGGTATAAGTGTTATAAATACAATGACTTTTGCTAAACTTGTCTTTGTTTGTGATTTAATTGCATAATTTCTTACTTGAAATTACTAGTATTATGCGATTGATGTTTGAGCAAGTCTAACCTTTGTAAATCCTAACTTAACCATTTTTTTTTTGTGCTTGTTCATGGTCACAAGGTCTTCCAAATCTTAGTCTTTCCAAAATCACCAATAGTTTTGATCTTTTTGAGGATAACAAAGGGGGAAAAGATATTAGGAACAAACTCAGTTAAAAAAATAAAAAAAAAGTTTAAAATGTTAAAATCCTTAATCTGCCTTAGAAAATAAAAAAAAAGACAAGAACAGTCCCAACTATACACCTTCCACTATTTTCAGTCCCAAATAATGATTATCTTTTAGCAGTCCCAACTATGCATCATTTTTTCCAACATTGGTCCCTGCATGTTAATAACCTACTACAACTAGGGCTGGAAATGAGCCAAGCCTGCTCTTGAACTGTTCGAGCTCGCTCGATTAAAGCTTGCCAGGATTCGGCTCGCTAAGGCTCGACTCGAGTTCGCGATCAGCTCGAGACCTAACGATACGAGCCACGAGCTAGGCTAAACTCGGCTCGAAAAGCTCGCGAATGACTCGAGTTATTTTTTTATTAGAAAAATATAAAAATAGTAGAGCATTATTCATTAGTTTAAAAAAAAGACAAAACATTAAAACATATAACTTTTTAAAAAGGAAAAAACACAACAAAAAAGTAAATAGCAAACAAGTAGCCATGCGCGCACCGCTCCCTCGAATCTAGTGATCCCAATTAAACTTTCAACAAACTCAAAATAATCACTTAACAAAACTCATTTGTTAAAAACTCCCAAAAGGCCAAAACCCTAACAGTTCGAGCCTACAACCTACTTACGCGGCAAGCCGCTGCTACCTCGCCTCAACGTCGGTGCTACCTCACCTTAACGCCGATGTAACCTCGCCTCACCGCCGCTCGTCGCACCTCTCACTCGCCTCATCGCCTCTCGGCTCCCACTCACACCGCATCCATCGGCTCTTACTCACCACCGTTGCATCTTTCGGTCTCACTCACCACCACCATTGCCACCTGCTAGAACTGCCATGGCGGGTGACCTACCAACATGTATGAATTCTTGGTGTTTTAGAATCCTAATTTTTTAATTCTATGTAGTTTAGGAGTTGATATCGATGTAGTTGGTTACTTGGTCTTTTTTTGTGCAAAATAGTCGTTTACTCCTTTTGCATGACTACTTTCGAGCCTTTTTTCGAGCATGAGCCTCGTGCTTCAAACGAGCTCGAGCCGAGCCTCTCATTCTAGCACACGAGCCCGAGCCAAGCTCAATTTCTGAGGCTCGAGCTGAGCCTCATTTTCGACACTCGAGCCGAGCCTACCACTATTCGTGCTCGGCTCGGCTCATTCCCACCCCTAACTACAACAGGCAAAATGCACGATTTTATCTTTTTTTTTTTTACTGCCACCACCTATTCAACACCCCCACCATCCAACACACCCACTCCCACCACCCAACACCACTTATGTGGAAAAGATGGACTAGTCAGATTAAAGGTACCAATAAACAAAAGAAAAGTGGCCATTTTTCCTCATTAAAAAGTTACTCTTCTAACAATATTCCAACTTAGTAAAAAGGTGGATGATTGTATATGAAGATACTTTTTTTTTTCTATTATATGATGATGATAGCAAACTCCGGAAAAAGAAGACTTAAGAAACAAGAGTTATGGAAGAGAGTGAAGCTGGAAAATTGATGTGTGCCAAGAAAAAGAAAGGGTGAGATTGGTTTTATTGTTCAGCAAGTGGCGAGCGTGTGAAATCACACCCCTAACCCAATTTACTTTTTGATTGAGCACAATTTCATACGCAAGCGGGGAGAGGATCTCGGTTGGGGAGCTTCTAGATGGTTAAGGAAGTCTCTTTCTTTCTTGTTTTGGCTTCCATTATTTATGTGAGATGATAGCACGACGTTGTTTGGATTTCTATGAGTGTTTTTCATCTTCTTCGTTTTGGTAGGAGAGAGATTGTTATTTAGTAAAGGAGTTGAATTCCATTTGATTGATAAAGGAAGACCTGAAAAACAACTAAAGAGAAGAGAAAATAAAGATTATTGCTGCAATTCTGCAAATTATACAGAAGTGAGTGGTCAGGTTTTACGAGTAACGGGGAGGGAATTTCATGAGTTACAAGTGAGGGGGAGGCACAAGAGAGGTGGGAGGGGAAGGGGAGGCACATGAGTGGCAGGGAAGGAAGTAGGAAGGAGAAGGGAGGGAGGAAGAAGAAAGAGCTAATAAGGAGGAAGAATAAAACTGGTTTTAATTTTTTTTAAAAAAAATTTAATCTGTTAAACAGGTAACCAGTCAACTGGGACCATTTTTATAAAAAATGATGCATAGCTGGGACTGCTCGGAAATAATCCTTAATTGGGACTTAAAATGGCGGAACACCCGTACTTAGGACTATTCTTGTCAATTATTCCTAGTAAAATTATAAGTATTATTTTATGTCTGTCTTTCATTTCCTTAAGTTATTTGTTGTTTTATTTTCCTTAGTTTGTAACTTTGTTATCATCATCAAGAAGGGGGAAATTGTTGAACCCTAGTTTTAATGATGACAAAGGAAGAAAGATACAAACTAAGTAATGAGCTAACAAGTTGTTAAGTAAATGGAATTTTGCAAGGTATCATAGAGAAGAGCAAAGATAATACTAAGTTAGAAGAAGAAATCAGGTTTGGATTTTGAAAACTAAGTGGAGATGCTCAAGAAACTGATATTGGAGATGCGCTGGAACAAGAGGACCATAGCAAGGATTTTTGTTCCCAATTCCAATGTAAAGGAACGAGTAATAATTGGTAAGGAATTTTGACAATTTAAAAAGAGAATGAGCGGAAAGGAATAGACGAACTAGCACTGTCATGTTAAGTGAAAGGAACTAACTGATAAAAGGAACTAGACATAGGGTGAAGCAGTACAATGGTTAATATATGACGCTAGAGTGTTTTATACCTAGAGTCTAGGAAATTTAAGAAAAAGATTAGATAATTAAAATCCTTTTTCGATTTTAATGAAAGCATTTATAAAGATAATTTTTAATAAAAGGATATAAATTCAGTTTTCTTGATTAAATAATATTTTTTAATTAAAATAAGATTTTGTTTACTTCTTAAGTGGTTGCTAAATTAAAGGAAACACACGTTTGTACTAGATCATGGAGATCATGGGTATTAAAAAGGAACGGGTTCCTGTAGTTGATGAACATCATGGGAAAATATTTTTACCACTAATACATGTTTTAGTCCCACGTTCTAAGTAATCACTGCTATAAATACTTGTATCTAATTAAGTTTCAATTTGTGTCTGACCAAGTGATTTTGTGAGTTTAACTAAGTAAAGTGTCAGTGCCTTAAAGACATTTGTTCATTGTCTTCTTACTCTAATTCCATTAAGTTTATTGATCGTTGTATTTTGGTTTTAGGGTAAGGGGATTTTTAGTGAAGTCCTATAAGAGAGAATGTTTTGAGTGAGGCGAGTTAAAGTGAAAATTCAAGTGAAGTTGAAAGAGGAACAATTGTTAAGGGAACAGTTGTTTAGGAACTTGAGTTAAAAAACTCAATGGTGTGATCCGTGAGTAGAAATAGGTTGTAACAAAGTTGTTCGACCTAATTAGTGGAAATGTTGTGTTTGAAATCCCTAGTGGTCAAGGTTGTTTCTTCTTGTTGGGCCCAAGAATATTTTTTTTGTTCCTTTAGCTTGTTTCTTTGTTTAAGTTTTATAATTCTGCAAAAAAGTTACGGTTATTTCTACAAATACAATTCACCCCCACTCTTGTATTGTGCCTAGTGAAATAACATATCTGATTTTAACTTTTGAGGCTGCTAGAATACCCTAACTTTAGATTGTGGTTAGTTTTAGTTTGTGGTTGATGGCTCTGTTAAATTAGTGGCAGTTTGAGTCTTTATTTGCATGAGTCCTAAAACATGATCTCAACGATCTAATATGAGAGATCAATGTCACATTGGTTGCACATGATGATGGGACTTACCTGGATACATAACTCATGTTCATTGAGCTCCAAGTTTCATTTTCAACTTGTTGAGGAATCAATACATAGTTATGTGTTGATGACATTGGTTTTTCTTGATGCAATTTGTAAGTCAAATGATGAGGGTTTAATGTCCATTGTCTACCATTGAAGCTTCATTGTCATTTTACTAGTTTCTTGATCTCATAAGTTGTGAGACATGAGAGATAAATGTGCATAACAATAACCATTCACATATAGATTAATGCAAAATAAAATTACATGAATGCCCCATCTATACTTAGCATATACACAACGACACATAACCAAACCTTAAACACAAGTAACAATCACAATGCACTACCTAAAACTAACTCTAAACAAAAGTCTACATTATGAGTGTCACTTAGCACTACCTAGCATGGTTATGTGTAGTAGTCATCAATAATTGCATTCCAAAAGACCAAGAAACCATTCCAAACACTTTGATATGTTACCTAATCTTCATCAACACTCACTTCTTCTTGTAAGTATTGGATACTTTCTGAAACAGGCACCAATCCTTCATTTAAATATTGAACTGCTTCATCTACAACTGACTGTTCAACTTGTACATTTATCAATATAGCATTCCAATCCTTTCCATATGTGCATTTACATGATGAGGGTTCTTATAGTTGTTACCTCCCTTCACCTTTAAAATATCAGTCATGACATATTAAAGTTGTAACCAAGAAAATTTAATCTTTTTGGTGTCATTGAAATCATATGCATCTTGGACTCTAGTGATTAACTCATCTAAATTCTATGGAAATGTTTAATGTTGAATAGATTGCACAGCCCTAAAAAGACACAAATCCAATATGATGATATCAGGGGATTGGAGGTTGATTGACCAGCTTAATATTGAACCCATCCTTTGTTGCTGCCTCTCTAAATTCCATATCATCATCTGATATGTGGGGTCTTGCATTATCTTGCTAGATGAATAAGTTCTTTGGTAGACGAGAAGGCCATTTACTGATAATGGTTAGTATGACATTGCCAATGATCATCTTCCTAATGACTTCTTGTGTGACTGATTCTACTGCCTTAGTTTCAATAGTGCCTGCAGGGCTATTTCTGCTTCTTTTCTTTGCTGCCACATATTGTACAAAAGGGAAAATGTCATATTTACCATCATGGATTTATATGCCATTGCTATCATACATTGGCGTTCCTATAACACCCATGAACATGATTTTAAGTGGATACCTCCTTGATTGATAACACCTATAAGGATCATCTTCAAAAGGTAGGAGATGGAACCTCCTCATCTCAAGGTTCAAGTAAAAACATTTTTCATCTATGTGAATAACATTTTGCATGTCAACAAAAGATGGTTTTGTTATTAGTGTAGTAGGAAGTAGATGGGACAACACCGACTTCATTCTAGACAACTTGTGTTCCTCTGTGACCCTAGGGTGGTTACTTGAAGTATGTGATTTTAACCTATCCTTTTTTTAGCAGCCTATAAATAGTAACAGGAGGAATTTTTAGTGCCCCTGCAAAGGACCTTATTGTGGTTCTACGATGTAGGGATACTGATTGCAAAAATTCATCAGAATATTGCTTTGGTTTCCTCCACATTTGCCAAACCTTATCCATTGCATTACCTTGCTCTTTCTGTTTCACTGCATCTTTGTATATTCTCAAAATAGCGCATTTGTGTACACTCACTTGTGCTGCTAACATTGTTTGAAACCCCCATGGAAGTTTTCAATTAACTTGAATTGCAAGTAAGTTGTCAACAATGAGCCTCCTTTGTGTAAGAGTCAAATTTAGTTTGGTACTTGTTATGAATGTACTTGTTATGACTGATTTAAATTTTCTTCTTCATGTGCCATCTCCTCTTCCTCATTGTCAATGTCTTCTTGCAGGAGCAGTTGTTCCCACATCAGCTTTCTGCTAACCAGAAACCTTCCTCACCGTCTTCAACATTGTCCATGGTGATTGAGAATATGAGCACGATGAAGTAGTGGTTTCTGCTGGGGTTTTTTGTGGTGGGTTTATTGTTGTAATGTTAGGACATGAATATGTAAATTTAACCTAGATCTATGGTGATGTGTGTGTGCGTGCAAGTGTGCAAGTGTGAATCATATTTGTAATTTTTTTGCTAACTAGTGAAGAGTGTTGAAGTGGTAGGAGTAGGACAGTGAAATATTTGAAAGGCTTTTGAAACTCTCAAACATAAATGGGGTTATGTAAGTATTGTGAAGCAGGTTTGAATTGAAAATTTTGCTTCTAAATGAAAATTTTGGAGACTTCATTTTGGAGCCAAATGGAATTTGCTGCCAAATTGTGTGGTGGTCTTAATGTACTTACCTCCCCAAATGTGAATTTCCCCTCCTTTTTTTCTTTTTGGTACCACTTTCTCTATCCACTTAAATATAATCACATGCCCTTTGCTTCTTCTAATCATCCCTAAAGAAATTTCAACTAAGAGTCCGTATGACTTCAATTGTTGCATTTAAAATGAAACGGAGTAAGTATCAATTTACAAAATTGATTGAACCTTGACGGATGTGGTGCTCCTAAATACATTATTAATTTTCCCTCGACCAACTCTAGTTCATCAAGATGTGCAATGCAAATCTACAATATGGGGAAATATCACACATTACCCCCTTTTAACTTTGATTGTTTGCATATTTAACCACCTTATTTCCAAAATAATAGTAGCAATTAGGCTCTATTCATTTCAACAATGAAATTTAATCATAACTATAACTTGGAGTAAATTCTAACCCCAAAAAAATGCATGGCACACTTAAACAAACAAAAAAGATAATTTTACAATAATGCAATGATATAATATTGTGAAAACTTAATTTTTATTTTGTTAAGAGTATAATCCACATGTGAGTTAGGAAATAGTTGTCCCACATTAAAAATTAGAGAGAGAATGACTAACATATAGACTACTCCACCCATCACAAATTTGTTTTAGATGGAACCCTACGTGGATAAAATCTCCTCCAACGTGTTAGGAAATAATTGTCCCTCCTTAAAAATTTAGAGAGAGAAGCTTGTATTAGATGAAGTTTATCATAATTACTTGTCGCATCATCTTTTCCTATTAGGGTTAAATTTCACAGTGTAAAAGAATAAGGCCTAATTGCTCCGTTGAGAAGTGACACATGCTAATCACACAATTAATCAAGTTCACAGTGTAAAAGGATAAGGCCTAATTGCTCCATTGAAAAGTGACACAGGCTAATTACACAATTAATTAAGTTAAGGGGGTAATTTACTACATTTGCCAAAGAAAATACCAATAACTATATACGGAAAATACATGTTGATTAAGATTTTAGTGGAACAATTGTACGGAGTTTGTTAGAGAATATCATACGATTCTCTTATATATTATGTATATTTATCGTTTGTGTTATTTATCTAAATTAGTTTTCTTATAGCATTGGGTTTGCACATATATAAATATTGATTAATGAGAACCCTATATCAAGAGAAATTACACAATTTGATGGATTTATTGCGTTAAAAATTATTGAGAGTAATGCAACATCAATGAATTATTTGAAAACTACGTACTTATTAAAAATTGGTAAGAAGAATTCTTCTGTACTACCCTCGCAAAGGGCCCCCACCTAGAGGCCCATTACAAGCCAGACACCCCCAACCCCCTCCCCCCAACCCCCTCCCCCCCTTCAATCCCAAGCAAATGCTTGGGGTAGGAATTGAACCCTAGACCTTGCTAGGAAAGATGGGAAAGCTCACCACTTGAGCCAACCCCAATTCCTGGGAAACTACGTACTTAGCTCTAGTTCGAATAGCAAAAGAATTTTCAACTAATTAGATAACTAGTTGTACGTAACAAGCAACTTATTCCTTCAGCGAGTTTATCACAATGTTGCGTACCTTGATATATGTTTTGAAATAAAAAAAAAAAAAATACAGTGTACCTTAATATATGTTTCGAACTGATCCAAAATGTCAGGTATTGTTGCTTTAACTTGATCAGTTGACTTATTAGGAAAATAAACAGCGGTCAAATCATTTTGACCAAGATCAAATGTGTAAAGTGCTTGAGAGAAAGACTCTGACGTCGGTAGTAAGCTTCTGAAAGCATCTCCTGATCTCAATAAAAGGGAAGAGAAAAATGCATTAGGTAAAGAAGGTGAATCGAAAGAGAGTGAAATTCCCAAATCTTCTCTTGCTTATTAAGGGGTGAAAGTTGTTGGATGAAATCGTACCCCAATCTAATCCAAACCAAATTAAAAGTTTTTTTAAAATTTGTATTTTCAGATTGGTTTGGATTGAGTGAGATTGAATCCAAAAATCCAAAATAATCGAATAACAAATAAACTTTGTATTCCATATGTGTAGGTTTGGGATTGGATTGAGTGTTTACGATATAATTTATGGGTTTGTATGAATTATTAGTTTTTAGTACTGCAATTCTATGAGATTATATGAAATACTTCAATTATTGAACACGTTATTATGATGCTCGTGCCTAAATTATTCCATTAAAATAATAGAGTTAACATTTTGTATAATTTCGATTGGATCCAATCTAGTGCCTTAAAATTCGGATAGGATTTTGGATCCAAATTCTAATTGATTTTAATTTTAAATTGGAAATATAAAATCCAAATTTTGTTCGAATTGAATTAGACTAAATCCAAGTCTAAATTATATACCGAACTTTCACCCTGACTTCCAAATTAAAATTGTGCACAAAATATACATCTAATAACTAGAAATTGGAGATACTACAATAATTCTGGTTATTTGGATCGATTTCCTATCTTAGATTGATTAGAAAAGGATTTATTTCACAAATAACGTGAACTTTATAAAAGTGACAACAATTGATCAATATACTTGACACCCCAAAACTAATGGCACCAATAAACTATTAGATATTAATTAAGAAAATTGTCCATATTAGTAGAAACATCATGTAATTATAATATCTAGAGTATTCTAGGGAAATATCCATGAAAATATCTACGTTAGAAAAATTTAGATATCTTTCTAGAATGATGTATAATAATATCTAGCCTAGGGAAATTATTCTAGAAAAGTCCTAAGAGAAATCTAGATGTAAAAAAATTCTAGAAAAATCTAGAGGATGCACAAGTTTTCTTACCACACCTATAAATAGGTGATGGTGTAAACCTTGATGATGTATGAAAAAAAAAATTGCAAAGTTTATGAAAAAGCCTACCATTTCCCACAAACAATCTCTCCCTTTACCATCAAACAACAACACTCTTTGATCAAAAATATCTCTTAAGCATAAAAGTTCACTACTACTTTCCATCAAGTTTCCAACATTTGGTATCAGAGCCATAAATCCAAACTTCCACTACATTATACAAATTATCATACTCCCATAAAACTTATACATCAAACATAAAATAAACCAACTCCTTTAAATTAAAACCAAACACCACTAACTTAAAATGACTTCTCCAAACTTCTTCAACCTCAACCACATTTAACTACCCTCATGTAAATTGGGTACCTACATTTAAGGGAGAAAAATATCAACAATGGTCTATTCAAATGAAATCTATATTTATCTCACAAGATTTGTGGGAGTTAGTGCAAAATGGTTCTGAACAACCAAATGATTTAATCCAAGAAGCTACTTGGGATGAAGCACGCCGCAAGGAATATAAACAAAATCGGATAAGGGATAATTATGCCCTATCCTTGATCTATCGGGGAGTAGATGAAACTATTCTCCCTACCATCATGGCTGCTACAACGGCCAAGGAGGCTTGGAGTATCCTGGAGACAAAATATAGGGGCTCCGAGAAGGTAACACTCTTTAAACTCCAATCTTTAAGGAGAGACTTTGATAATCTATTAATGAACGAAAATGAAACAATTCAAGAGTTTTTAGTTGGGAAACAAATATCATAAATCAAATTCGAACTAATGGAGATAAAGTGAAGATTCCCAAGTAATCCGAAAAATATTAAGAAGTCTCTCCAAAAATTATGATCACATAGCGGCTGCCATAGAGGAGTCTAATAAAGATTTATCTAAATTAGTTTTTACTGAATTAATGGGCTCCCTTCTACCACATGAAGATAGAATGCGGAGATTTACAAAGCAGCCACTAGAACAAGCATTACAAGCTAAATTTAAATTCTCTAATAATGGAGAAAATAAAAATAAAAATGACTACAGTAAAAAAAATTCAAAAAGGAGGAACATCATATAACCGTGGCCGGGGGAGAGGAAGTTATAAAAATCATGAAACTCGAGAAAATAATCCTCTGGCTCCCATTGCAATTTATGTAAGAAAAATGGCCATAATACATAAGATTGCCGGTATAAGTGTAAAAGATGAAAAAAGCACACTCATTTTGAAAAAGATTGTTGGTTCCGACAAAAGGAAGAGGCCAATATTACGAAAAATAAGGAGCCTAGAAATCAATTATTTTATATATGTTTAAATGCTCACCAAGAGTCAAATGATATATGGTATATTGATAGCGGTTGTTCTAACCACATGACTGGCAACAAAAATTCATTTGTTAGTCTAGAAAAAAAGATAAAAACACAAATTACTCTTGGTGATGGAAGCAACCAAGATGTTGTTGGCAAAGGAACAATAGCCGTCAGAACAAAAAAACGGCTCATCGAAATTTATTAATGACGTTTTCTATGTCCTGGGGCTCGCACAAAATTTATTAAGTGTAGGCCAACTAATTCAAAGAGGCTATATGGTGAGATTTGATGCTAATAAATGCCTCATATTTGATAAGAGAAAAGGACAATTAATTACTACTACCCAAATGGCTCCTAATAAAAATATTTCCATTAAGAACGCAATTGGAGAATAATGTTGCCATAAGTTCTATGGTGAATGAGTCCACAATGTGGCATTTGAGATTCGGGCATCTAAATTTTAACAATTTAAAACTGTTAAAATAAAAAAAAATTGTGATTGGGCTTCCACCTATAACTTATGACAGAAAAATATGTGAGGGGTGTATATATGGCAAAATGCATAGATTACCATCCCCTACTTCATCCTGGAGGGCAAGAGCTCCATTAGAGCTTGTTCATGCATATATATGGTGCCCTACCAGAAATCCGTCTCTTGGCGGAAAAAGATATTTTCTATTATTTGTCGACGATTTCACTCGCATGGTGTAGGTTTATATCTTGGAGCAAAAGTCAGAAGTATTTTCCCACTTCATGCAATTTAAATCCCGCACAGAAAAACAAAGTGGGCATTCAATAAAAATTCTTAGAATAGATCGTGGGGGAGAATGTACATGTAAAGAATTTAATAGCTTCTGTAAGGAGCATGGGATCAAAAGAGAATTAACAGGAAGACGCAAACCTCAACAAAATGGTGTTGCGGAAAGGAAAAATAGAACAATTGCTTAAATGGCCCGTAGTATGATGCAAGTAAAGAAATTGCCAAAATATTTTTGGGCCGAAGCTGTCCATACAGCAGTATATATTCTCAATAGGTCTCCCACAAAAGCAATGAAGGGTATGACACCCTATGAAGCTTGGCATAGGAGAAAGCCAAGAGTGGAGCACCTCAAAGTATTCGGGTGCATCGCATCTGCCCACATCCCGAAAGAAAATCGAGAAAAACTCGATGGAAAAGGAGAAAAATGTATCTTCATTGGATATAGTGACGAATCTAAAGGATATCGTCTCTATCAACCTGAATCTAAGAAGCTAATAATCTCAAGAGATGTCATATTCGATGGAGGAGCTCAATGGACGTGGATGGAGAATGAATCTCAACCACGTGAAGGAGATTTTTTTTCCACGAAGCCCAAGTGAAGATGAAGGCCCAAATCATCCAGCAACACAGTCATCCTCCAGTGCATCATCACCAAGATCTCCAACAACATCCTCGAGATCGGTGAGTCCAACATCAGGATCAAGCTCTCAAAGCTCGGCTCCAGTAGTACGACGTTCACAAAGAGATCGACGACCCCCAAGCTACTTGGAGGATTTCCAGTGCAATCATGCTATCATGGCTCTCTTCACAAGCGAACCAAAAGGTTTTCAAGAAACTGCTCGAGAAGACAAGTGGATCGAAGCCATGAATGAAGAAATCAAGATGATCGAGAAAAACAACACATGGGAGCTTGTTGAGAAACATGAAGATAAAGAAGTCGTCGGTCTCAAATAGGTCTACAAGGTCAAGTATAATGAAGATGGCTCCATCCAGAAATACAAGGCTCGTCTCATCGCAAAAGGTTACTCCCAACAATCAGGGATTGACTTTAATGAGACATATGCTCCCGTTGTCCGCATGAAGACTATCAGGTCAGTCTGTGCTCTTGTTGCTCAACTTAAATTACCAGTCTTTCAATTAGATGTCAAGTCAGCATTTCTAAATGGGGAGGTTGAAGAAGTATATGTTGAGCAACCGCATGGATATCTCATTGAAGACAAAGTATACCGCCTTCGTAAAGCCCTTTATGGGCTTAAGCAAGCCATCACTATATATCAAGGCCCAAGGACCGCAAGAATTTAAGCAAAGCAAATCAAGGCCCAATGATTAATGAATTTAAGAAGAGAATGATGTTGAAATATGAAATGACCGATCTTGGAGCCATGAAGTACATCCTTGGCATGCAAATCAAGCAAAGCCCAAGAAGAATATTTCTCTCACAGGAGAAATATGCAGACGACTTATTTAAGAAGTTGAACATGAGTGAATGCAAGCCATTGGCTACACCAATGTTACTTAATGAAAGGCTATCTAAGAACGATGGCAAAGAGAAGGTCGATGCATCAATATATCGAAGTTTGGTCGGTTCTCTCATCTACCTCACACATACTAGACCCGACATACTACATGATGTCTGCATAGTATCCAGATTCATGAGTGAGCCAAGTAAAGCTCACTTAGCAGCAACAAAAAGGATTCTCGGGTATGTCAAAGGAACAAAAAGTTATGGAATCATGTACGATAGAGGAGAATCACAAGCTTACAGGATACACGGATAGCGACTGGGCTGGGAGCATCGATGACCGAAAAGTAAAAGTGGCTACGTCTTCCAGCTACGATCCAAAGTCATATCATGGTCATCAAAGAAGCAAGCAAAAGCGGCTCTATCATCATCTGAAGCAGATCATATATAGCAGCAACAAGTGCCACATGTGAAGCAGTTTGGCTTAAAAGGATCCTTGGTGATCTATAATAAATCACAAAGGAGCCAACAACAATTTATTGTGACAACATGTCGACAATTGCCATGACAAAGAATCCAGTCTTTCATGCCCGAACGAAGGATATCGAGTTACGACATCACTTCATCCGAGAACTAGCCGAAAAGCAAGAGATCGAGGTACAATTTTGCAAGACGGGGGAGCAGCTTGCAGACATATTCACAAAAGCAATTCCAACAGAGAAGTTCATCCAATTCAGAAGACAAATTGGAGTACAAGATAAGATTAGGGGGTGGGGGGTATTAGATATTAATCAAGAAAATTATGCATATTAGTAGAAAGATCATGTAATTATAATATTTAGAGTAATCTAGGAAAATATTCATGAAAATATCCATGTTAGAAAAATCTAGATATCTGTATAGAATGATGTATAATAATATCTAGCCTAGGGAAAATCCTAGAAAAGTCCTAAGAGAAATCTAGATGTAAAAAATCCTAGAAAAATCTAGAGGATGCACAAGTTTTCTTACCAAGCCTATAAATAGGTGATGGTGTAAACCTTATTGATGATGTATTAAAAAAAACATTACAAAGTTAATGAAAAGGCCTACCATATTCCACAAACAATCTCTCCCTTTACCATCAAACAACACTCTTTGATCAAAAATATCTCTTAAGCATAAAATTTCATTACTAATTCCGCTCAAATTTCCAACACAAACCATTAATACTTCTTATAATAGCGTGGAGTGACCTGACCTGTAAAATTTGGATATTGAAAGAGAACTTGTGACAAAAAAAACTCGAAACTTAACCTAAAATTATAGAAATGACGAAACCCATAACAATCAAAAAAATAAGCGTGTCAAACGTAACTTGTGGGGTTGAGTCTAAGGAAATAAAACATGTCAGGATTGTCAGTTTGTCACCAATGAAACCACGCAAAAGCAACAAATCCTTATGTATTCGCTCCACCTTGGTGACCCTGCTATCTTATATTGTTAGTGTTGACTCATATTTCCTCCGCTTTTACGTAAGTGTTACGTTGAATAAATTGACATTATATATTAATTAATTTTGACTCTATTTTCTCGCTATAGTATAAAAAAAAATATAGTTAAATGAAATCTTGTTAGACTCGTGCAATGTATACTTTTAAAAAAATCAACTTTTTATAATTTTTACTTGTGCATAATTGAAGATTCTTTATTTTTTTACAATTAAAAATATTAATGATTAAAACACATAAGGCTACATGAAAATGTAATTTGTAAAACTTATTTAGGAATGGAGGAAGTATTAAGTTTCCTATTATCTTAAACTTCTATTAAATTGTTTTGGAGGTGATGTAGGAAGGACCGTTGTCTTTTGCGTTTGTGACTTTTATATTATATAAAGATATTTTTATAAAAGAACATTGAATTGACTCGATGCACAATAATTTACTATAAACCAGATATTATATGATATAGTCAATTTTTGTGTACAATAACTTTTTATACACCAGCTACTTATTATGCTAATAGATCATATATCATTTTTTTTCCACGTATATCACTTTATGAAATTTTGTCTCACATACTACAATAACACTTGAATAGAAAGATTAGTTGTCGCAAGTATACATGCCAACACTTGCTTCGCATGACACATTCATGCTCAAATTGAAGATAGTAAGTCTTGTATAAGATAGTTAATAAATAAGACATGAATGACTTGCAAACACAAACTCTCTCTCTAGATTTAGAGCCTCTCTTTCTAAAATATTGATCACTAGGGATTATCTTTAGGTCTTTAACCTAGGGGCCTTAGGAGTCAATTTTTAGGGAATTCCGTTGTTTAGTCCATGCATTCAAGTAGCATCCAAGATAAGGTTCCTCCGGATGATTCTCATGATATATCTGATATCCAAGATATGGAAGGAGTTAAAACTCAGGTGGTAGGTTTAGGAATTAGTACTGATAAAATATCGTTCAAAGAGGTAGTTTCTAGTTCATCACAATGGTTTCCTGAAGCTAAAGCTGTTTATCTCAATTCCATGGAATGGGATGAGCCGGAATTGGAAGCTCCCACTGGTGTTAATGTTGTCCAATTTTCGAAGGAAAAGTTATCCCAGCTCCGAAAGCCATGGGGTTTAACTTTGATGGGAAAATGTCTAGGCATTTCAGTTAGACCTTCCTTTATCACTCAAAGGGTTAGGTCAATGTGGAAACCTCGTGGTACTCTAGAAGTCATTGATCTGGGCAAAGACGCATATCTTTTTAGGTTCAGCCTTCAGGATGACTATGAGAGGGCCTTATTTGGTGGTCCATGGTATGTGTTAGATCATTATTTAATGGTTACTCAATGGCAACCAAATTTCAGACCAACTCATAATCCTTTCAGTACTATGGCGGTTTGGATTCATCTTCCAGAGTTGCCTGTAGAGTATTATGACAAGGAAGCTTTGTTTGCCATAGCAAGTAAATTGCGCAAGCCAATTCGAGTTGACTATGCTACCAATCATCTCACCAGAGCCAGATATGCTCGAATTTGTATTGAAATCAATCTTTCAAAGCCCATTATCTCCAAAATATGGATTGGAAATCAATGGCAAGTGATCCTATATGAAAATCTTCATTCTCTATGCTTTGTTTGCGGTAGGATTGGCCATCAGAAAAATCAGTGCACTGAATCCAAAGGGAAAGCTGTCATGGATCATCTTGAGTCAGAGAGTAGGGAAGGGACAGATGGCTCTCAGTTGTATTATTCTCAGAAAATTGATCCAGGTGTCTCAAATGCAAATGATGATGGGGGGACATCTGTCTCAGATAATCAGGGGTTGCAAAGTCCAACTAAAACTTCTCCTAGCCCACTGAAAGTTTCTGCTAAGGAAAGTTTAGGGGAAGAATTTGGGCCATGGACCATGGTCTCACACCGGAAAAGATCTTCTAATTTCAACTCTCAAGCCCAAAAGCTAAGAAATTCTTATAAAGGGAAACTTCCCACTCCCACTATTTCTCCTGTATCGTCCGAAGCCCGAAAAAAAACAATTAACCCTTCATCTTCCAATGGCGTCTCCACTAATAATTTTTGGAGAGTTTTAGACAAAGGCAATATTGCTCCTCAGAAAGATTTTGAGGGAATCAATGTTGATTATTCAAATATCGAGGTTTCTAATACATCTCCAGCGCCTATTCCACTTTCGTCTTCTCTCTCTTGTTCAATACTCAGTAGTAGCCACCCTACCCAGACCATCCACATGGCCGTTGAGAAATCTAATTCTTCAGTTAGTAATATATTCCCCACTGCACAAGATATTCACATGCAAAATCCTTCATCTTCCACTGAAAATTCTCTTCCTTTGTCTTCTATCTCCACTGGAAATGAACTCATCCTCAGAGGAAACTCCGTCCAACCGTCATCCTCCGTCAACCTCTTCATTGAACCCCGTTCTTCCACCCAATGTGTCTCTTCCATCTCCTCAACCTCCAATTCATCTCTCATCTCCTCCTCCTCTCCGCCCATTAACAATTCGCCAACCATTCTCTCACTTCCCCCCCCCTCATCCCACTTCTTTGAAAACTCCTCGCCCATCTCCTCCGAAACTCCTCAATCTTTTTCCGGCTCACCCTCAACCTCTTCTTTGGAGCTCCATCGAGTCTCCTCTCACATCATCCAAGATGGAAATGATGTTATCCTCCCTCAAATCCATGTGCCCCGCAAACCCATCCTTTCTCTCTCTTGCGAAGTCTCCGGGTCCTCCAGCAGTAGGTTTAAGAGTCATGCAACCCCCCCTTTAAACATTCCAACCTTTCCCTTGTTATTAAAAAGCCACGGGCTAGATCTAGAGTCGACCAAATTCAACATCATTATGCTCCAAATTCAAAGAGAGGTGGTGGGAATTCAATTAGAAACTCGCCACTCCTTATTTGTGAAAGAAAAGTTGGAGATAAAAGCTATGATAACCCGGATCAGCTTAACGGACACATGGAGCTTGGGAATGTCGCAGATTTGGAAAGATTGGGAAAAGTTTATGCCACAAATGTCGAGGAAAGGGAAGGAGATAGTTCAAAGTAGCTCTGGTAATCTCCCACCCTTACCTAATTTAAACATGAAGGTTATCGTATGGAATGTTCGGGGAGCCTCGAATAATACTTTTGTTCCCCATGCATGGGATGTAGTTAGGTTGAATAAACCTTCTATTTTTATTATTTTTGAAGCAAAGGCCGAGGAATGTCGTGCCCGTCAAGTTACTAGGTTACTTGGGTTTGACGACTTCAAAGCCATTCCTCCTCATGGCCTAAAAGGAGGTATTTGGTTAATGTGGAAGAAATCGGTTGAACAGGTGAGTTGGAGTGAGGTCTCTCCCTATTATTTTCACTCTCTCTTTAAGTTCAGCCCTAATCACCCGGAAGCCCTTATCACGGGCATGCATGCTCCTAGTACGGCTAGAGAACGTCATGAGTTATGGAAAAATATGGAGCAAAATCTTCCACCGGATCAGACCCCGTGGATGGTTGTCGGGGATCTTAATGAGGTTAGAACTCAGGCTGAAAAGTCCGGAGGTAGGGCGTTCTGCAATTCTCAGTGTAAGGCTTTAAACTCTTTCATGGATGCTGCTTGCTTGGTTGACCTGGGGTTTGATGGTAACCCGTTCACTTGGACTAATGCAAGGGAAGGGGTCGCTCTTATCAGAGAGAGGCTTGATAGGGCATTGGCTAATCATACCTGGATCTCTGAATTTCCAAGAACTCAGGTAAGTCACCTTCCTAGGTCCTATTCGGACCATTGCCCGGATTGTGTTAATCGTAATCTTTCTTCTCCCTCAAACCAAAAGATGTTTCCCTTCCGTTGCAAAGAAGTTTGGTTAGCACATCCGGACTTTAAAAGTTTTTTTGTCAATAATTGGTTTAATCCTACTGTTGATTTTTTAGTTGGTAGAGAAAAATTTCTAAATAATATTAAATCCTAGGATTGCCATATTTTTGGGAACCTTTTTCAAAAGAAAAAACGCATCTATGCTAGGTTAAATGGCATTCAAATTGCTTTAGCTCGTTGTAATTCTTCCTTTTCTAATCTGGAAATACAATTGCTTAATGATCTTAATGAAATCCATCTTATTGAAAAACGGGTTTGGGCTCAAAAGGCAGGGTTTGATTGGCGTTGTTCAGGAGATCTTAATACTCGTTATTTCCATGTGCTTGCGAAAATCAAAAAATCTAAAGGGAAAATTCATGCTCTTCAAGACTCAAGGGGGGTTTGGGTGTATGATGACTTAATTCTAAAAAACATGGCTCGCCTAGCCTTCATGGACATCCTCTCAACTAAGCACTCCTCTAGCTTGCTTAAGTCCTCTTTTGTCTCTCCTGTTGCTCTTTCTTCGGAGGATGCTTTAAGTTTAGGTAAGCTAGTCTCTCTAGAGGAGCTTCATCATGTGGTCAAGTCAATGTCCCCGATCAAGAGTCCAGGTCCTGATGGAATTCAACCCGTTTTTTATCAACAGTATTGGGCGGATCTCCATGAGCCTATTGTTTCCTTTGTGAATAAATGTCTTGTCGATGGTTGTATTCCTGATGGTATTAATAGATCCTATCTTTGCTTGATTCCTAAGAAAAGTGCCCCCTCTACAATCAGTGATTTTCGGCCTATTGGTTTGTATAACACTATTTTAAAAATCATAACTGGCACTCGCTTAAGACCTCGTATGCCAAATTTGACTAGCCCTCTTCAATCTAGTTTTATAAAGGGTAGAACCATTGATGAGAACATTATCATTTTAAAAGAAGTAGCTCACTTGTTCAATCGTGCTAAAAGAAATAAGAGTATTATGGCCCTGAAAATTGACCTTACGAAAGCCTTTGATAGTCTTGAATGGTCTTTTATTAGGGAAACTCTTGTTGGTTTTAATTTTCCGAAGAACCTGGTTGATGTGATCATGAGTGTTGTTACCTCTCCTACCATTTCTGTTCTTTGGAATGGGGAGGTCACTCCGGATTTTTGTCCTTGAAGAGGCATTAGACAAGGTGATCCATTGTCTCCCTATATTTTTGTTCTTTGTATGGAGCGCCTTTCCCTTCTCATACAACAAAAATTGGACATTAAAATATGGAAACCTCTTATGATCACTCGCGATATAGGCTTATCTCATTTATGTTATGCTGATGATGTTTTCTTATTTGGGAAAGCTTCTTGGGATAATCTGAGCTTAATGATGGAAGTCCTCAATGATTTTGGTACCCTCTCAGGTTTGTTTCTTAATAGGCTTAAATCTACAATCATTGTCCCAAAAAAAATGGACCATAATGTTAGGCAATCTCCAAATTCTTTTAGTGGTCTTCATGTCTCTTCTAATTTTGGGAAGTATCTAGGTGTCCATATTTCTCCTAATAAACTTCGAAAATTGGACTACTTAGATTTACTAGATAAAACCACTGATAAAATAAGGGGTTGGCAAGCCAAGCTTCTGAATATGGCGGGAAGGTGTACTCTAATAAAATCTGTTCTAAACTCTTATCCCTTGCATGTTATGCAAACTAACATCTTGCCCATTGGTATTCTTAATGACCTTAAAAAGAATATTAAACGTTTCTTATGGAACAAAGTTGGTCAAAGGCATTATATCTCTCGAACAACCTGGGATCAAGTCTGCAAACCAATGATGGAGGGAGGGCTTGGAATTAGAGATCTGCGTCACTGGAATCTTTGCTTTATGGCTAAATTAGGCTGGAAATTCTTAACTCAACCTTCGAAACTTTGGGTTAAAATTCTAAACAACAAATATTGTAAAGGAACTAACTTCATGGATGTTATTCCCAATGCCTCCCAGTCTACTATTTGGCGAGATATTTTAAGAGGGAGGGATTTGCTTGCTCAGGGCATGATTATGAATGTTGGGAATGGGGAAGATATTTCACTTTGGTATCATCATTGGGTTGGGAAGGAACCTCTTTATAAGTGTCCAGACATTGTTATTCCGGATTCAATAGCTCATTGGAGAGTAGCCCATATAATCAAAAATAGAACTTGGTCTCTTGATCAGATTGCTTATTTACTACCCCAGGAGATCATTAATGAAATCAGAGCTATTCCCTTGCCAACAATCTCTTCTGTCCAAGATGAATTAAGATGGGTTTTCTCATCTGATGGTGAATTCTCTATTAAATCCGCCTATCGAAAGCTCAACCCAAATCCCTAATTTTTGGCCAAAATTATGAAAGATTAAAGTTCCCTTTAAATATAAAATGTTGTTCTGGAATGTTGCGCAGGAAATTTTACCTACTGCTTCTAACCTTCAAAAAAAAATTCAAGGCTTTGATGCTACTTGTCAGTGTTGTTTTCAAGCTCCCGAAACTCATTTGCATCTGTTTAGGAACTGTTTTCACGCTGCTATTCTTTGGAAAAGAACTTTTCAAAATTGCCATTTAGCTAAAGCTTTAGATGTCCATTGTTTTTTCAATTTTGATTGGGGTGATTGGATTACTTTTAATCTCAAGCAATCCCTGGATTGGTTAGAAATGTTTGTTATAGCTTTATGGCATATTTGGAAAAATCGTAACAAGGTGGTGTTTGAAGGAGCCATGGCTAGATCTTCTTTCCAATATAATCACTTCTTTCTTGATTACATTCATAACCACAATGTTTTTCAGAATGAGGCAAGATGAATACTAATCCTCAGCACACTATTGCTTGGAAACCTCCTGTTCATGGTTATTTGAAGTTAAACACAGATGGTTCTTAGAAGGCAAATGACAAAGCTAGCGGTGGAGGGGTGATTAGAAGAACTGATGGATCTTGGTTCATGGGTTTCTCCATCAAGTTTGGAGTTGTTAACCCGGCTGCAGCAGAATTGATAACCATAAGGGAAGGTCTTTCTCTTGCTAAAGATCATAACATCTCTAGACTAGAGGTTGAAACTGATGCGCAAGCCCTCAAGATAATGCTAGATAGAGCTGAACAGCTTCCCCATCACCAGTTGAGCGCCATCATCTGTGATATTGTTAAGCTTCTTAAAACTAACTGGGTGGTAGTTTTCCTTCATGCAAAACGTAACGCGAATATGGTAGCCCATAATCTAGCTAGATTTGGGATGGATATGGAGGTGGACAAGACTACTCATACTTCTCCTCCTCAATGTGTGATGAAAGATTACATGCAGGAACTAGTCAATCCCATGGCTTAGCTGTGTTCTTTCTTTGGTTGCCTTGTAATATCGTATGCAGGAAGGTTTCTCTTTCTTTATCTAAGGTTGTAATTTTGTGGTTATGGTGGATGCTTAGTTTGGATGCTGTAACAAACTGATGTTTTAAATATATGCCATCTTTTGTGTTAAAAAAAAAGACATGAATGACTTGTATGATGATTTAGGACATTTCCGGCACAATTTTTTAAAGTAGTTTTTAGTGTTTGATTAAGTCAAAACGCTAATTAAAAAGAATAGTAGTGTTTCGTATGTTACTACTGTAGGTAGCTTTTAGTGGTATAAGTAGTGTTTTTGAAAAACTACGATTTGTAGCTTATGGGGTAACGTTAAGTAGTGCATAAATTGTATACTTCCTCCGTTCTATTTTAAATGAAACATTTACTTTTCCATGCAATCTAATGCGCTTCTTTAATCATTAATACTTTAGTTGTGCACACATAAAAAATATAAAAAGTTATAATTTAATAGTATGTATCGAGGCGAATCTAACAAGATACCACTTGACTATGTTGGCGATAAATTAGAGTTAAAATTGATCAATGAATAATATAATTTCACCCAATGTTTCATTTAAAACAAAACGGATGAAGTATTAAAGTTTTGTCTGAATTTTTAAATAATTATTTGTAAACATCTACTTTGACAACTTATCAATATCTTATACTGCTACATGGACAACTAACAGCTAACTGTTACACATCAACTACTAACACCTATCAGAACAGCTAACACTACTCTAACAACTAAAAGCTACTACCACATTTATTGTTGCCGACCACACCCTTATTAGTTTCAAAATAGTTCCAATACTCAACTTCTATTCGTCGCCCCAAATCTACTTAAAATAGTCCCAAGTTTGTTTTTTTAGACTATTATACCCTTACTTTTTTCTCACACTACCCACCACCCCCTGCCAACCCCGACCACCCCCTGCCATCACCTTCGCGTCACCCCCACCATCAATTCCACCACCTTCGCGTCACCCCCACCATCAATTCCACCACCTTCGCGTCACCGGCCCCAACCACCACCATATAGCCAAACGAAGATATAGAAAACGAATAAAAATACAGATCCAAAACCCTATTTAAAAAAACCCAACGAAATTATTGCGTGTTGATGAAAGCGTTGATGAATTGATGATGTAGCAGCGATGATGGACGGCGATGATGTTGAGTAAGAACGATGATGTAGCAGCGATGATGGACGGCGATGATGTTGAGCAAGAACGATGATGTTTCGCGTCATCCCCACCACAAGTTAAAGCCAGTTGAAATTTTTTTTTACCTTTGGGCGAACGTCCGGCCAGGACGTTCCGGCCATAGGGCGACCGTCCGGCCAGGATGTTCCCTCCATGGCGCGAACGTCCTGGCCGAACGATCGCCCCATGGGCAGAACGTCCTGGGCGGACGTTGGCCAGTATCAAAAAAAAAAAATCGACGCGGTGGTGGCTGTGGTGGAGGACGTTAGGCGATGCGTGGAGGTCGACGGTGGTAGTGGGAGGTTAGGTGGTAGTGGGAAGGTAGGTGGTGGTGGGGTGGTGGGGAGAAGCGGAGAAGGTGAAATGGCAGTAGGTTGGTCTATAAAAATATATTTTGGGCGATTTTAAATACTTTATGGGCGATGTTTAACAATTCTCTTGCAATAATTTCCTTCATAAAAAGTCTCAGATTTGTTTTCTTTTAATATCTATCAATTTTACATGTATTCTTTAAAACTTGGTTTTCCTGCAATAAATTGGAAATGCAAAAGGTGTCATTAAAACTTGTCACCGATTTAATAGGGGGAAGAGATATTACTGTACCTTTACTACGGATAATCTCCGAGCGATTTTGGAAATCATAGAACTGATGAAACTGGACATTGAAGGAGAAAGGGCTGTATGAAGTGGTGTTCTGGTGTCTAATGGTAGACGCTGCCGTCGCAAAGTTGGCTCCATGGCTGAAGTTCGATCCCATTGAGTCAAGGTACGCATTGAGATACGGAAGTCCCGAGTGTTCCGCTGCACCAAAGGTTGATTTAATAAATCTCGAACAAATCAAAAATTATTTTTTATTAATCAACAATATTTGCTCAAGTTATATGTAACATATTAGATCATCTACCCCCTTCAGGCTCTAGCATATATAAAGATTACTTTTTTTTTAATTGTAACTTTTTCTTATTTGATAGTTTTATATTAATTGTAATATTTTTTTAATTGGTGATATCTTCCTTATAAGTTTTATCTCTCTTGCAATTATTATTAAACGGAAGAAGTAAATATTATCTATACTAATATATTAAAATGCGTTTCTAAATAAAGAATTATGTCACGTGTCGATATCCCTTAGAGTGTTTACTTCATGTAAACCACATACAATAAAAGAGATTAGAAATTACATTGTATAAGATCCGATTCTATTACTTCAAATTATTATATTAATGACTTAACCACTAAACCAAATAATGTTTGGGATTATAATTTCAATATAAAATATTAATAACTAAAAATTATAATTACTCGGGACATAGCCAAAGCCAAAAAAACTAGTTACAACTTAAAAAACATTCATCAACAACCAATAATGCCACATGTCGATTTCTCTTAAGGTGTTGATCTCAATAATCATGCATCTAATTTATATAAAGAAAAATTACTATACATGCATTATATTAAGATTTTTTTCTTGTAACGATCAAACTTATATACTAAAGTAATAACCATGCTTAACTTTCTAGCATATTAATTTGTTGTGTCTTTGGATTGAGGGATGATACGCCACTACGCCAGCAATGCCACAAATCTTCAACCCCGAGCTTGAAACAAAGGAGGCCCTCTTCGGCTCCAAAAACATGGGCCCATTGCATGGGCTGGCTTACGCTAGGGAAACAGAGAAGCCTTTCTTTCAAATCTAAAGCACCAACTAGCACAAGCGAATTCATGGGCCATGTTTTTAATTATTTCAGGGTCGGCCTATCACAGGCCTACAAAACCTAGATAGGCTTGACCCAGCCTAAATCCCATTTATGTCAGGCGCAAGATGGGTCCATTGTCAATCTTAACTTACTCTGAATAAAAGATGTACCACCAATAAGATACACACAAACAAAAGAAATATGTGGAAATAACGGTGATGTATCTCTATTATATAAGGAAAGGGTAGGTAAGATGGTATCCCCGTATGAAAATATGAATATACCTTTAATGATCTTTATTACATAAGGAAAAGGAGAGGAAGATGATGTCTCTCTCTGGAAATGTTAAATTACTCTTAATAATCTAATTAATAGAATGAAAAAAAAAGAAAAAATTTAAAAATCATTTCTCATTTCAACTAGTCATTCTAAACATGTTTAAAATGGTATATGCATCAAATACTTCAATCAAAAAATTAAATGGACAAAATAACTTTTAAGATGGTATATATGACGTCCACCTAAAAATATGAATCACTCATTACCTTTGATACTCTTTAATTCTGTCAAACTAACTCATCATTTATGTTCTTTCTGCTCAAAATTCATTTACACAAGATTAATATAAAAAATCGCTTAAAACCTTTGTTAGTTTTTTACATTAGCTAATTGATATATCTAAATTCAGCTATTTATTAATTTTTTCATATTTTAAGTTTAACCATAAATATAATACGGATTTAGTATATAATAGAATAACAAGTTTTGAAATTAACGCACACATCGCTTGCATAGAAGACTGTTATAAAGAAATTAAAACTTGTTAGATAATGGGTGAGAACATACCTATGAAATCAATAATGAGCCGGCCATCAGAATATCTTCCAGCAGGAGCATGGAAGAAAGTCTCGCCATGAGGGGGTCCAGCCTGGCCAAATGAAGCGGACCAACCACCAGTATCGGAGTTTGAGTCTCCAAAATTGAATATGGCTGGAAACTTACATGAAGAGGATGAAGTTAGTGTTTGAGGAGTTGCTAAAACTAATTGCCATTGAACTGCCTTAGACACACTTATTAGTAAAATGGCTAATGGTAAGGCTACCATTACTTTAAAAGCATGCTTAACATAAGCATTGTGCTCCATCTTTATACGTAATGAGTAAAAGCCAAGGTAAGACTCAAGTTTTTCAGGATAGCTATTAATGGATGAGATTAAGATGCATAAGATCTGTTTTTCTGTAAGTCTATTTACTCGTGTAGCATGTGAAAATTATTATATTTGCCTTAAACTAAGAATCGAAGGAAGTAAAATAATGTTATATGATCAATAGCAAACAAAAGCTGGTGAGAAATTAATGGTAATCATTCTTAATTAAAGGACAATTTTCTTATCTATTAAATAAAGATAAGGATTTTGAAATACACGTTGAACCTTCTTGGAAGCTGAATATATCAGAAGATTAATTTTGGTAGTTCATGTGGTGTTCTGATCAAATGATTTGGTGTTTGATTCATTAGTAGGATGACAGGATCGATTTTAAAAAACCCTTATTATATGATATTATAAGGATTTTTTTAAATCGATTCTATTTATATGTAGGAAATGAATTTTCCGTAATATTGGTGCAGATTAGGGCCGTCTTAAATATTTTAGACGCCCTGTTGTAATCTTAAAAATTGGACCCCTTATATTTAGAAAAATGAAATTTTCATAATAAAAAAATATGTGTTAAAAAATTATCAAAATACGATTATATTCTTACAAATTGAATCCATGAAAACTTAAACTACTTTATTAAAATGGTAAATAAAATCTCAATACAAAGCTTTATTAAGCTATTATTAACCTCCTACATAAAACGAGCTATTCTTCTAACGCTTTTTGAAGCAAATTCATCAACTAATCTTCATATTGTATGGTCTCCAAAAGATCATTCTCAATTGCTAACAAAGCTAATCCATTAAGCCTTTCTTGTACCATGGTGGACCGCAAGTAAGACTTCAACAACTTCAATTTTGAAAAGCTTCTTTCTGCAGAAGCAACTGTCACAGGAATAGTCAATAAAATTCTATACGCAATACTTACATTAGGAAAACAATATATGCCCTTCAAAAAATTTAATATATCAATAGGTCCCTTTTTTTTTCTTTGGGCAATATTCCTCTTAGAAAATCTAACTGGACATATCATTCTTTCTCATTGATATCAGATTGATAATTATGTTTTAATATGCCTCTTCAAAATTATTACAACAAGATAACAAAGTTAGATGATCAAATGATTGTAACTTGCGCAAGTCAAACAAGAATCCAAAAATACTTTCATACTCTTGATATTGCTCAAATGTCTTTTCAACGAAACAATGGCTTGATCAACAAGGTAAAGAAAGTAACTCTAAAAGACTCCTCCCTAGATAGCTCAACTGATGGGGTATCTGAATTCTCATCAAAAAAATTCTTTCTTCTAATTATACGTCTTTGAGGAAATATTGGCTCAGTATTCATTTCAATATATAGCAATTCCCTTAGCATTATCCAATGCATTATAAAATCCATTTCCTCTATATCCTTCAAAAAATGAGATTAGCCCCTTTATTTTTTCCATGAACATCAATAATATAAGCATATCTTTTGATTGTAAGAGCTTGCTAACCATATTAATTGCATATAATATCTCAAACCATTTGATTATTGCCATTAAGAACTCAAAATCACCAAGCTCATTTGTCGCTGAAGATTTAGCTTCACTTTTTATTTTAGATCAAGATCATTTTCTGATACTTCAAATAAAGCTTCTCTAAAATCTGATATAGCTTTAAATCTACACGACTCTCCCAACGAGTGGATCACAATGACTTTGGAGTCAATCCTTTTACATTATCTTTCAAAATCTGCCACCTTTTAGTAGAATTTGCAAAAATTGTATAAATTCGCTGAATAACTCCAAAAACATCTTTAGCTTTACCACATGAGTTAGCCATATCACACAATGCTAAAATTAAGACTATGACAACCACAAGGAGTATAAAATGCTCTCGGATTAATGTCTAAAAACTTCTTTTGAACACATTGATGTCTTCCTTTCATATTTGATCCATTATCATATCCTTGTCCTCACTAGTAGAATAAATGCTTATTGTTGCGGTCAAAAAGTGGCCTATTCCGGCGGTTTTGGACGCACAACAATTAAGGGGGCAGCAATAGGTAATTAATATCTTGCTGCGGTTTTAAAACCGCAGCAATATGTTGAACATATTGCTGCGGTTTCTAGGTGAAACCGCAACAATATAATAATTTAATATCAGATTTATAATACACCTATTGCTGCGGTTCCTAGTCAAAACCGCAACAATAGGTATTGGTACAGGTAAAATTTTATTATCTTTTTTTTTCCATTTTTGCCATTGAATTTGAAAGACAAAAAAACTAAAAGAAAATAAAACATTACTGCTTGAAATTAATGACAAAAAATTATTATACAAAATTCAAAACATAAAAAAATACAAAAAAACAGATTGAAATATATTATTATAATATATTTAAGGCAGATTATAAAAAAGTTAAAATTATAGTACAAAAAAAAAACAGATCTAAAAAGAAATTCTAACAATTATCATAACAAAAACACCCAACAAAAAAATAGAAATGTAAATCCAAAAAATCTATAAGAAAAAATATATACAACAACTATAATATAGTAATATCATAGAACACTAGATCTGAAAGTAATCGTATACAAATAATTACAAAAATATTACAATAACAACAATTACAAAAATAACAACATTTACAAAATAACATCTCTTCAAAAAAAAAAAATAGAAACTCCAAAACAACAACTCGACCGCGAGTAGAACGAAGTGAAACGGCGGTTTCTAGAACGAACTGGAACGACGGCCGACCGCCACACGAACGACGAATGAACGGCCGACCGCCGCACGAATGACGAAGGTGTGGACCGCTACACGAATGACGAAGGACTGGACCACTGCACGAACGACGAAGGACTGGACGACGAACGAACTGGAACGACGCAGATGTGGTTTCGCCGGAACGGAACAACGACGGGAGGCGTGAAACTGATGTGGTGGGTGGTTAAATCTGAGAGGAGAAAGAGAGATGCGTGAGAGGAGAGAGAGAGGAGAGAGAGATGCGTGAGTTTGAGAGGAGAGAGAGGAGAGAGAGGAGAGAGGGAGGCGTGAGAGGAGTGTGAGAGATGTAAGCGGTTTCTTTAGGGTTAAGTGAGAGAGGTGCCATCTTAAATACTATTAAATAATATGGGGAGCTTAATATTGCTGCGGTTTCCACGTAGGACCGCAACAATATATTAAAATTTTTTTTTTTTAATATATTGATGCGGTCCTACGTGGAAACCGCAGCAATATTAGTTGTTCAAGGCCCCACTTTATTTTAAAAAGTATCCGTTAGACAATATTGCTGCGGTTTTGAGCGGGAACCGCAGCAATATTGTCAATTTCTATTTTTTTTTTTTTGCATGTTATATTGTTGCGTATAGGTAAAACCGCAGCAATATCACCGCAGCAAATAGCATTTATTCTACTAGTGCCTCGTGCATCAAATATGTTAAGATCAAGATTTTTCAGCTTGCTTTGTAAAACATTAAAAAGTCCTTGGCCAGTTGTATCATTCACATTTATAAATCCTAAAAAAGATTCCTCAATGCTAACAGAATTTGAAGAAACATCAACATATCTTATTATCAAAGACATTTGCTCTTGGTGGCTAACATCGGTGCAAAATCGAGTATCACGGAGAAATATTTTGCTTGTTTGATTTTTTAATGATTTCAGTTTTTATTGCATAAGCAAGCAAAAAAGTATTAACTCGTTTTGGATGTTATGGCCAAGATAATGCAAGTGAACATTGTCATTTGTAACACGTCTTACATGTTCTTGAACAACAGGGTCAAACTCTACTAACTTTTGGTACAATTTCTCTTTAGAATCCCGAAATATCAAACTATGTTTAGCAAGGAATTTCACTATTGAAATGATTCTTTTTAAAACATTCTTCCAGTGCTCTTTCTCTTTTTCAATTAGATTTTGAGCTATTTTATCTATAGTTGCATTCTTATTTTGCCTCAAACGCAACTCATACCAAATAGCCATATTATTAAAATGTTCCATGCCTGTCTCGTGCTCTCTAAGTCTTTCACCAATATGTGCCCAATCACTAAAACCCTCGTTCGTCAATTGACCTCTACCAATCCCTTTTTGAAAACCTTACAAGAAAAACAAAAATACTTTATCAAGCTCGTTTGAATAGACAAGCCAATCTCTATCACACTTCTCCCCATTAGATAAAACTCTAGTGTATAAATTAGCAGTAAATCGTCTAGAAAATTTTTCTTTAGGACCCTTCACAATAAAAAGATCTCTTTTAGGACCTTTCATTACTAATACATCAATCATCTTAGAATCAAGGACATCCCAATTTCTTGGATCAAATATATCAAACAAAGGTTCAATTGGAGTTTCTTGCTTTTCATCATCATTACTATTATCCTCCATATCATCATCATAGTCATTGTTTGAAATAACATTTTGATTATCCAAATTATCATTTTCAATACGCACATCACCTCTATTTTTCGAGTCCACATTTTCATCCTCCATATCAACATTCTCGTTAGGAACCTCATTTTCAAGAACTTTATCATTTACCTTCTCAATATTTTGATTATCAACATGAATGTGAGGCTCTTTTATAATAAATTTATCAAGAGCTCCTCTTTGGGATTGAGTTAACTCCTCAAGCCTTTTTTTTCTTACGTTTTTCATACCCAGATTTATACTTTCTAGTTTTAGGAGGCATAGGAAAGAAACAACTAAGGTGTAAATCATACAATCAATTATTTTAAAACGTAAGTAAAAGTAAAAAAAAAAAGAGCGAAGCAACATGGCAATTAAGAATTAATACTCCGATTTGTGATGAATATTCCCCAATTAATCAATTATTAACCAATGATTTCAACCTAAAAAATCAAAGAAAAAAATCCCATTAAAATATACACAATACCACTAATCCTTAAAATTATATAAACAATTGTGATCTCATTGTGAAGTAGGTTTGCAGTTAAAAAAACAATGCTTTCGGATCCTAAGATTAGCAGAAATACAGAGGACTCTCACTTTGGGAACGAGAGGTCTCGAGTTCAATTCTCAGAATGCCCCAGATTGCTAAAACTATTAGTAACCTTTTTTCTAGAACCAGCACAAAATTGAGTCCTTCTCATCAAAATTTCACAATCATGATTCACGCCACAAACAGGATACATCATACAAAATTAAATTTCAAACACAAACAAGACCATATCTTATTTGAGCTTTTATGTTTTCTATGGAATATTTGCTAGTCAAGAGATGAGAAAGTGAAATTACAGCACACAAAAGTTATTAGACACTGTCATTCATATCGCCACATTCACAAGCCGGTGACCCATACATGGTAGTAGTCAGGCCTATTCAATAGAGCAAGTCAGGGGTAAGTCAAGTCAAATTGTAAATCGCTGGGTCGGGTCAAGGATGCTGCTTCACGCTCGGGCCGGGCCAGACCCATTAGAGCCCGACCCGACCCGACCCGAATTGCCTCACTTTCCTATGTCATCAACAACCAAAATATTGCAAATTAGAATTATCCCATACTCGAAAGTCTTAATAATTTTTATAGCTTAATCAACCATTATCACTATTTTAATTGCAAACAATTTCAAGCACATTCAACAATCACAAAAAGCAGAAAAACAGAAAGCCTACCAAGTGCCAACGAAAGCAAACGAAAAAAATATACTCCCTCTGTTTTTTTTTTAGATGTAACATTAGACTTTTCACATTTGTTGAGGCACAACTTTGACCGATAATATTTCTAGTTGTATAAAAGTAAAAATTACAAAAAATATATATTTGGAAAGTGTATATCGTGATAAATCAAACAAGATCCCACATGACTATATTTTTTCTTATGTATAAATAACAATTAATGGTCAAAGTGTATTGGATGAATAGTGTCCAAAGTCAATACGTTGCATCTAAAAAAACCGAAGGGAGTATAAATTAGCAAAAATATTTGGCTGCAATGCGATATAACTCATAACTGTATAATGAACTAACAAAAAATGCATCATTGTCCCCAATGTTCCTACTGTGTAACATCACGCCATTAAAATACATCGTAAGTTTGCATCATCAATTCATCATATGAAGCAATTCAAGCAAAATGTCAATTAGTTTATTGTAGAAAATTCCAACTATTACAAACCAAAAATTAAACACAATTGATAAACACAATTAATGAATTGAATAACTAGTGAATAATAATATATTAGTGAATGATAACTAGCAATTCACCTGTGCTTCCCCTTCGATCACAACCTGCTGCAGCCTGCCAGATTCAACACCCATAAGCCCGTTGACCGAACGCAGGGAATCTTCACCCATAACATTCACAACTTCTTTTGTC
Organism: Beta vulgaris subsp. vulgaris; assembly: GCF_026745355.1. Taxonomy (NCBI): domain Eukaryota; kingdom Viridiplantae; phylum Streptophyta; class Magnoliopsida; order Caryophyllales; family Amaranthaceae; genus Beta; species Beta vulgaris. The sequence continues at coordinate 58,791,603 of NC_079207.1, forward strand.
TCAGAATCTTCACAAATTTCCAAATTTCTAGAAATCAAAAAATAACAAAAAGTTGAAGATAAGAATTCCAATTTCTTTTGTCTCAGAATTAATTGATAATTGATAAAAAAATAGAAATGAGTTCGAAATATATAATGAGTGAAAAAATTCGCCGTTAATTGAAGATTGAATGGAGAAATCATAATTGATATTTTAATATTTTCTACAACGGTTGATAAGGAATGAGTGAGAGAATTTTGGGAAGTTGTTAGGAGAAATTGAGAAATTAAGAATTTAGAAGTTTTTCAAAAGCTAACAAATTTCTGAAAATTGGAAAGAGAATTTAGGGGAAGTTAGAGAAGAACGTGGTTTGCAGTTTGTACGCCGAGATTGAAGAAGGAAGACAGAGAATTAAACCCAAAAAGTTTTTTTCAAAGCTGGGCTGCAATATTTGGGAACTGGGCCCTCAAAATTTTGGGGCCCTGCGTGATGGTTTGTTTGCACAGGTGATTGGCCGGCCCTGGTGCAGATAATCTTAGGTCAAGTGCTCCCAATAATTTGGGTTAAAGTCAATTTGATACAATAACCTGTCTAATTTTAATTATTTATGCTAGTGATATGTGGTTGACTGGAAGCTATAAATTCTCCGGAAATATAGGTGTCAAATATCGTTCTGGATAGCTAGATGAAGCCCTTTTTGGAGTGCGGTTGCCTCGGCAATAAAAACAGAAGAAGAACCAAGAATTAAAGTTGCAGCTTTGTGGAGATGCTCATCAACATCTCTAATGATAATTACTGCTGCTGAAGTACCATGTACCGAACCGTCAAAGTTGAGCTTGAAGAAGGAGGTGGGAGGTGGCTCCCAAGCAACGAGGATGGAGGAAGGATACACCGTATTGGAAGGAGGGAGATAAGAAGAAGAAAACAGGGAACCGGAGGAGATGCAGATATCAATTGCATTCCTTACACTCCATTCTGAAATTAAAAATTTTGCTTTATGCATAATCCTGGAAACATTCAGATAAGTATTATGAAAGATAATAGAATTTCTTTCTTTTGAAATAAGGAAAACAAATTTGAGAAGAATGGAGGACCTATGATGTCTGATCCTAGAAAAAGTATTTAGAAGAGTGGTCCGGTGTAAGGTGTGAGCTACCCACACTTAGGGGCGCGCACAAACCGGACCGAACCAGAGATTCCGATCCTCGGTCCACAAAAATTTCTGATTTCGGGTCAGGTCCGAACCCAGAAAATTTCGGTCCGAGCTAGTTGGACCGGAATTTCTATTATTTTAGTAAAAAAAAAGTTTATATGTTAAGAAAAGTAAAAAAAGGTAGAAAGTTAGAAATTTAAAAACCTACTATTTATTACTTTAGGATTATTGTTACTAAAAATATTAATTTTTGATATAGTTAATTTATAAATATATTTAAATAAAATAAAAAAGATTTTTTTTAATAAAAAAATATAGATTCCGTTTAAATTCAATCGAAGAAAAAGGTAGATTCCGGTCCACCAGTCTTGCCGGTTCCGGTCCGGTCCTGGACCGGTACATACCCCTAATCAAAGTCCTGGAGTTGAAGCTGCCAAAGCGGAATGAGATGATGTCACCCCTCAAAACGATGGTCTAAAGGATTACTTGTGTGTGTTATAAATAGCACAGTGGTTGAAAGGGATTATTTTGCGCTATAGCAAGGATGATTCTAACTCTAAGACTGTTGTGAAAAATTTGCCACATGAAATTTTTTAGTTGGGGTGGAATGTCAAGCTTCCAAATCCAACGATGGGGCCATTTTCTAGATTTGGAGTGATATGATGAACTAGCTAGTTAGAGGATTTGATCGAAATAAGCCTGAAGAGCTAGGACCCCGAAGAAGCTCATCCGGGAGAAGGTTGAACGGGGTAGGAATGCCTTTGATGCAGTTAATAATGTGATCATGCAGCAAGAGTTTTAGCTTGTCAATGTCCCAAGTTCAATTGGGAAGAATGAACTCCTTTAGATCAAGATGATTATCAATCTGATTTCTGATATTTTAAGTTTTTCCATGAGATTATCATTAGCACACCTGTTGTGAAGCTAAAAAAGAATTTGTGAGCCATCACCTATTTTCCACCTAATACTTTTTTTTTTTGTAGAAGAGATCTTTAGAGTATAAATTTTCCCAAATGGGAGAATATTACAGTTTGGTTTTATCGTTACAAAAGGATTAACCTTTTAGAAATTTTTTCTGCAATTAGTTTTACCTAGAAGTTAGTAGGTTCCGTATTTCCAACCCAATTTTGCTATAACAGGTTTATTCATAGGAACCTTTTTTCTAGGCCAAGGTCACCCTCCAATTTGGGAGTGTAAATTTTATCCTATGTAATAAGAGGAGCTACATTTTGATCTGTATTTTGTAGCCAGAAAAATTTATTGTGTAGAGTATCAATGGAATTAGCTAAATTAGGAGGAAGCATGGTGGAGGTACAAGTATAAGATGTTAGAGCTTCAAGATTAATCTGAATAAGGGTGAGCCTTCCATCTTTGGACAAAAATCCAAATTCCCAAAAATTAATTTTTTGATCTGCCTTTTGAACAATATGAGGAAGGCCAGCTTTAAAAGGATGATAAGAACTAAAGAAGATTCCCTGGTACCTCCTAAAATATGAATTGGGCAACATATTAAACTAACTAGCGAGAGCTATTTTCCGATTTGGGAAGACCTTATTTAGATAAACTAATAGAAGATTTATGAAAATTCACTAATTGAACGGAAAGGCAAGAGAAGTCATTAAGGACGATTTTTATATTTCTACAAGCTGAGCTACTTGCTTTGCAAAATAAAAGGCTATAATCAGCATACATAAGGCAGGGTAAGTTGGCACTTCTAAGGTGCAACTTAAATCCAATACCTAAATCTCGAGATTGACTTTGAAGAGTTAGTTTCCAAATAAAAACTTCCATACACATGCTAAAAAGGTAAGGTGAGAGGGGGTCACCTTGTTGCAGACCCCTAGAGGATTGAAACCAAAGAGAAGGTTTGCCATTTACTTCAATTGAATAGGGAACATTAATAACACATTCCTTGATCGATAAGATCCAAGTGGGAGGGAAACCACATGCCTGGAGAGTTTGCGAAAGAAAATCCCACTCAATCCGATCATAAGCTTTTTCCATGTCTAATTTTAGAGTACAACAACCTATCTATACTAATATATTAAAAGGCGTGCGTAAACCAGAAACAGTGCCACGTGGCGCTCTCCCTAAGGAGTTTTAGTTCATGCATGTAATCCATGTACATTAAAAAATATTAGAAATTGCATATTACAGGTTTTGATCCCGTGACCTCAAGTTCATGAACTAAAGTTTTAACCACTAGACCAAGTTGTATTTAGTGCTATCATATCAAAGTACAATATTAATAAATGAAAATTTTCTTACCCGGGGCATTGATAAGTCATTTATATATATAGTTTTTAGGTGCATTTAGGTTGCATTTTAGAGCATTTAGTTTCATATTTAGGTTCATTGTTGCATTATATTCTTCTGTTATACTTTTCTACTCCTATTCGGTATGTTTTGTTGTTTTTGATGAATTTCAGGCATTGAAGACGTATTTGGTGTATGATTAGCTAAACTTGAGGATTTGGAGCACTTGGAAAGAAGTTACAATGCATAAGGATCGTATGGATATGTCATAGTACGAGTTTGAGCAAAAACGAAGCGGAAAATCATTAGAAGAAATAATTGAAAAAGAGTCACGTCTACTCTTCTGATCATAACTTTTGATATACTTCTTATAATCAAGTAATTCCAGCAGATTTAGAAACTAGACTTGAAGAGATTTCCAACGATAGGTGGCGCTCCCCGAGGAGACTTCTAGTCAAGGAGTTATGCCTTTCGGCAGATTGCACTGTTTCGGCTGGAATCTGCCACGCGTACGCGCGGATCACTAATCCGCCTATTAATGATTTATTTAAGACTTTCCTTATCTTGTAAATTACTTTCCTAGTCATATTAGGTTAAAGAATATTATTTAGATTAGTTTTCATTCTTTTTTCTCTTTCCTCTCCCCTTCACGTTATTTTAATTCTTTTAGGTTTTAGTTTTCTCTCCTCTTTTCTCTCTACTTTTAGTTGTAAACCCTAATTTTATTCTTCATTAATTCATGATTTCTTTTAGTTTCTTTCCTTGATTTCTTTATTATGTTTCTTTTATAGTTTAGATTTATCTTTTATTTCATGATAGAGTAGTTTATTTCTAGGGTTTGGGAATCCATGTTTATATGATATGATTATGATTGATATTTATTCATGGTTTGATTATTATTGATTTCTCTAATTGATTAAGTGTTTATTGTTAATCTTGCAATCTGATCAATTGTCTGATTAAATATTGCTAATATCTGAGTCATAGATCGAGAGATAGTACTCTTTAGAGGCTTACCTACAATTAGCAAATCTGATTATGTTGAGCGACCGTACTAGCATATGTTGATTTGAGAGCGTTAAGTGCCTGACCAAGGATTAACCTTGCTCTAGATATCTGATTGATTGAACTATTGATGATATTTTGATAGATTATAGTTATAAACATGGTGAACCATTACCCTAGATCCTTTTTAGTTTGATTTTCTTATTTATTAGTTTAGAACTTAATTCAATATTTCTGATCTTGTTTAGTTTCTCCATATATTAGAATTGATTAAAACGACCTCTCTCTGTGGATTCGACCCTACTTACCCTACTACATTGTTAGAAGGTTTTGCAGGAATTATTTTGACGGTGTACGACAACCTATCAAATTTTGGCGCCGTTGCCGGGGAGACGGTATTGTTTTATTTAGTTTTTATTGTTGGTGAGACTAAATTGTATATTTTTTTTCCCTTTTTGTGAATATTTTTATTTAATTTTTTTAATTTTTTTTTGTATCATGGAGTCATGCTATTTTGATGATAGGAATAATTATCTTACTAGGCAACATAGTAATAATTTTTGGAATTCTCATGTTTACAGTTTTGATACATCATATCAAAATCCTCCCAATTTTTGCATGAGTTCTCCTGAATTATCTCATATGTTAGTAATTCTAGAGCAATTTTTTCTTTTCCTCAGTATGAGAATGAAGTGTTTTGGAAGTATTATCATAGACTTGGTGATTTTATTGGTCCTAGTCATGGAATTGAACTGTGGGATATGTGCCTAGTGATTTATGAGGGGTTAAATGAAGAAACTAGGATGGTGGTAGAATCTATGTGTAATGGAAGATTTCTATTCCAATCACCTGATTATTGTTGGGATTTAATTATGTGGTTGGCTAGGGATACTTATGAGTGGGAGATGTCTTCATCTGCTCTTCTACCCCAAACTTACATGACACCATCTTTAGTAGATGGTTTGGACCCCTCTTCCCAATTCGAATGTCAATCTGCTCAGAATTCTAGCCCCAATCTGTTTATTTATGATGATAATGAGGGGTGGATAATAAATGAGAGCTATTGGGTGATGAAAGATGAAAGAACGACTAATAATGTGATGGATGTTTTGCAGGAGGAAGAGAAGTCATGTTGAAATTTCCTCTTTGGAGGAAAGTCAAGTTGAGCATGAGGTGATTTATGAGTCTTTATTGGTACCACCTACTATTTTTGAGTCTCATGTTCCATTCTCTCAAAAACTCGACCTTATTGCTTCCCTCCTTATATATATCCTCCATCATTCATTCTTTCTCCCATTATGAATAACTGTCATGATAATGTAAATAATGTACATTTAGTTTCTTTTCCTTCTTTTGAGTCATGTTAAAAGACTAACAATTTTTCTTTTACTTCCTTTTGTAAATATAATTTTTCCTTTGATTTTTCTTTTTGTAGTTTTAGTAATTTTTTACTACTAATTTTTTTCATTTTTCGTTTTCACTTTTATATAATATGCTCTGAGATGCTGCAGGAACATATGATAAGCTTCTTAGAGCATTGAACTATTATGAGTGATCTACTAGTCTTCAACGTCATGCAAGACCTTAAATTTGCGCTTCTCGGGAGGCAACCCAAACATTAACTTATTTTCTCTTTTCTTTTCGTTACTTTTTATTACGATTTTTGTCTTTGTTTCTTCCTTTTTGAGTGTTTTTGTTGACTTTGGTGTGTTTTGATGTCTTTTTTTTGTAGGTGGAAAGAGTAAAAAAAAAAAAAAAAGAGTGGTGTGTCGAAGTATCGTGCCCGGTCGACCGGGCAGATCAGCCCTACCGGGCGCGCAAGCATATATTGACGATTTTCAAAAATTTGCCTAATTGTTTCTTGCCCGGTTGACCAGGCCAAATTGCCTGACCGGGCGGATTTTCAATTTGACCGGGCGGATTTTTCGACTGACCGGGCGAGAGAGATTTTCAAAAAAAAAAAAAAAAGTTGCTTCCTTCTCTTTCCTTCGTTCCCTCCCCACGCACTTTCTTCCTCAGCCACCTCTTCATTGCCCAGCCCCTGTCATTTCCCCAACATCTCAGGCGATCACCGTCACAAATCCGGTCACCGGCGTATCCCACAACCGACCACCACTACAAGAAAATGCTCAGTCAACGACAGCTATTCAGCGACGGCCACAAAAACAGACGTTAAACATGTAATCAGCGACGGTTTATAGCCGACGTCTCTACCGACGGTTTTTTTAAAATCCAGCGTTGGCTTAAATGGTCGCTAGAATCAACGACCGTGTTAAACCATCGGTGATAAGATTTTTTTTATTTCAGAAATTGAAGGGCTTGGGCGACGGCTTTAAACCGTCGGTGAATTTAGTGTAGCCGTCGCTAATGTGGACGACTTAAACCCACTCCCATCCAAACTCCCACTCATATTATAGTCGTTACAACCTCCCACCATTATTCTCTCAAACAACCTCCCACGCATCTAAACTCCCACGCATTATTCTCTCAAGCCGTCGCCGGCGAAACTGCGACTAAACACCGGCGAACGGCGACTCGACACCGGCGACTAAATACCGGCGACTTCTCACGCACTCAGAAACTTCTTTCGCTCTCTTTCCCACGCACGCATTCCAAAAAAATCGCCGGCGGATCTGCCTTGAAGTCCATTCCGGCGAATGGCGACTTGAGACCGGCGACAGAAAAATCTTGCCGGCGGTAATTCCTACAGCTCTATGTTTATTTTTTTTTTAATTTCTATTACCCTAAAAATTGAGTTTTTGGGATTGAAGGGACCCTGCCGCTCGTGATTCACCCGCCCTTCCGCCGCTACTGCGTAATTCACCCCTTCCGCCGCTGACTTTGCCGCCTGCCCCGTAACTTCCCTCTTCAATCTCAAGTTTGTTGTTGTTTGTTAGTTTGAGTTTAATTTGATGTTGGCTGCTCTGTTTTATTATTGTAATTTTTGATAACAAGCTAAAACCCACAAAATTGAACCCGTGATTAGAACGATCAAATTGTGATGTTGGTTGTTCAATTCATGTTATTGTTGTAATTTATGTTGTTGGTTGTTCTGTCCATAAATGATAACTTTTGCTTTTAGGATGGTTAATAATTGAAATTTGAATGAATAGAAGAGTATTACTCCTCATATGGAAGAAGTTTAGGGAGGAAATGGGTGAAATGTTGGAGGAAATAAGAAATTGTAGTTGATCACAGCGAAATTTCTCACTTCTAAAGGAGGGAAAGAGATAATGAAGTGAGAAGAGAAGAGAAGAGTTCTGAAGTTGATGTTGGTCTAAATTGTTTCAATGCTTTAAATCTGTAGTGTAGATTTATTTTGTACTTTGTAGCACTAACTCACATAATCAATAGTTCTTATTTATGTAGTAGTAATATGGCTAGCAGGTAGTGATCGTAGTTTTGGGATATGGTTGAAACCCAAAGGCGAACTGACGTTGTTCTAAACTTTTTGGAGACCAACTTGTTGATCATATGTAGGAAGTATTGATTTCACTAGAAGCTGAGATTAGGTTGTCAAAGAAATAAAAAAAAAAGAAGCTGAGATGACTTTCCAACTATCAATTCCAAGAGTTCTTATTTATGTAGTAGTAATTGGTTTTGTGAGTTTACGACTCGTTTGGTTGGTGGATTTCATGAGAGGAAAAGAGAATCATTGATTTTTTTTAGATGGAATCATTTATCTAATTCCGTTTAAGTGAGTGTTTGCTTTGTGAATGTAGGTGACCACACTCAACTGTCTCCTTGCCGTCAGACAGTATCGTCTCTCTACTGTGTCCTTGCCGTTGGACTGCCCGGCTGCCTCTAGGTATGCTTTAATTTATTAGTTTATAATACTTTGAAGTTTAAGTTAGTGTATTAATTATCACAATAATTTATATGATGGTTTCTTTATTAAATGTTACAAAAGTTAAAAACTATATTATTATCACAATAATTAATTTATTGCACATTCCTTTATTTGTTACACTATTTGAAATATTTATATTTTTTTTGACATATTTGTTTTCGTGGAAAAACTTTGGATAATGTTATAAATTTTGATTTAAGTATTTAAATAAATATGTTTGCATCATCATGTATTTAGAATTGTAGAATTGTACGTATGTGGGTTGTTAATGACTATTATGATTGAAATGATTTAGAATTGTAGAATTAGGCACCATGAAACGGAAGGAGCGTTGGTGGATGTATGATAGATATGACAATGGGCGTAACTTGAGGCCCGAGTTCTTGAGGGGGGTTGATGAATTCATTGAATTTTGCAAAGCAAATCCTGAAAGCCCAGGTTTGGATGAAGTTAGATGCCCGTGTCCGAAATGCAAGAACAGACGTATGCATGACGCAGACACGGTTAAAGTGCACGTGTATAGAAAGGGATTTATACCTGATTACTACGATTGGTATTCTCATGGTGAAGAGTTACCTCGATCCGCACATGAGCCATCTAATCCATACCGTGAAATGATTTTCGATGCTCTTGGGAATAACTCAGAACCGTCCAATGTTGAAGAGCCTGGTGGAATGGACGAGGAGCCTAATCCTCAAGCAAAGGTGTTTCTTGACTATTAAAGGCTTCTGAGGAACCATTGTACGAAGGGAGCTCCATGTCCGTGTTGGAAATGGCATCTAGAATAGTATCTCTGAAATGTGAGTATAATTTGCCACATAGGTGTGTTGATGCGTTTGCTTCATTAGTGAAAGAAGCAATACCTAACAACAACAACATGAGTAACACATTTTACGATACGAAGAAGATTTTGGAGGATAGAAGCTTCCCCACGAGAGGATTCATGCGTGCCCCAAAGGTTGTATGTTATTTTGGAGAACTGATGCACACTTGGACAGATGTACAGTGTGCGATAGCGACAGATACAAAAGGACTTCTAAGGGGTCTTTAGTTCCAATGAAAGTTCTGATTTATTTCCCAATTACACCGAGATTGCAAAGGTTGTATGCAACAAAAAATGTTGCTGAAGAAATGACATGGCATGCCAAAAATCCGAGAGCCGAAGAAAAAATGGCTCACCCTAGCGATAGTGAAGCTTGGAAGCATTTGGATAGATCCTTTGACGAATTTGCATCTGAGCCTAGGAATGTTCGGCTCGGTTTGTGTACCGATGGGTTTGGTCCACATGGAAAGTTTGGGGGTCAGTATTCATGTTGGCCGGTCATCTTAACCCCGTACAACTTGCCGCCATCGATGTGCATGAAGAAACCCTTCATGTTCCTTTCGTTGCTCGTTCCTGGTCCTAAAAATCCGAAGGGGAACTTGGATGTGTACATGCAACCCTTAATCGAGGAATTGAAGCAATTATGGGATGTTGGAGCAACTACTTATGATATTTCTAGGAAACAAAATTTCAATATGCGTGCTGCCATTCTTTGGACAATAAGTGATTTTCCTGCGTACGGTATGCTATCTGGTTGGGCTACAGCTGGGAAAAAGGCATGTCCTTACTGTTTGGACAAATCTAAAGCTTTTTGGCTCGACCATGGGGGTAAAGTTTCTTGGTTTGATTGTCACCGTCAATTCCTACCCCTAGATCATCCTTTTCGTAACAACAAAGTAGCTTTTTGCAGAAATAAGGTTGAAAAAGGGTCTCCGCCACACATCATGTCTGGGGAAGAGTTGTGGTCATGTGTTAAAGACTTGCCAAAGGCTACAGATGGGCTCGAAGCACTTAATACTTTGAAAAAGTTGAAAAAAGGGTGGTTCAAACAAAGCTGTCTTTGGGAGCTCCCATACTGGAAATCTCTCCATCTTCGTAACAACCTTGACGTCATGCACATTGAGAAAAACTTTTTCGACCAACTAATTCACACAATTATGGATGTGAAAAAACAGACATCAGACACTGTTGCATCCAGAAAAGACATTGCTAAATTGTGTAAAAGGCCTCAACTTCATGTTACCAAGGATGCGAACGGAAAAGAAACTCCACCAAAAGCGCCTTTCGCACTGGACATAGCCCAAAGGAAAGTATTATGCAACTGGGTGAGAGATTTAAAATTTCCAGATGGTTATGCGTCCGACTTAACAAGATGTGTGGACATGCAGTCCGGTAAGCTGCACAGTATGAAAAGTCATGACTGTCATGTCTTCATGGAAAGATTGTTACCGATAGCATTAAAGGAGTTGCTCCCGGTTCATGTGTGGAAAGCTGTTACTGAGATCAGCCTCTTTTTTCGTGATTTGTGTTGCTCCACCATCACAGTAAGAGACATGGAAAGATTGGAAAAGAACATAGCCGAGATCATTTGTAAACTTGAAAAGATTTTCCCACCATCATTCTTCAATTCCATGGAACACTTACCGGTTCACCTTCCACGCGAAGCTAGGCTATGTGGTCCCGTACAATACCGTTGGATGTATCCCTTTGAAAGGTACCTTATCTTTCATTTTCATATATCCTTTTTATTGTTCTTCGCAATTATGTAACTCTTTTCATAACCACTTTATTAGGTTCCTTAATCATTTAAAACGCAAAATTGGTAACAAGGCTCGTGTGGAGGGTTCTATTTGTAATGCGTACTTGTGCGAAGAGATTGCAAACTTCTGTTCCAACTATTTTCAGCAAGGAGTGGATACTAAGACACGAGATTTAGGCCGTAATGTCACTAATGAAGTTGATAGGATGCTCGATGAAAATGTCCCAGAACTATTTAGAGTTGATTGTGGTCGGCCGTCAAACGCAGGTGGAAAACGATTTTTAACTGAAGCAGAACTTCAACGTGCACACCTATATGTGTTAGCAAATACAGGCATCTTACAAGAATTTGAAAAGTAAAACACTTGTTATTAATCATACTATTTACAAATTTGAATTTTATTTCAATTTAGACATTGACAATTGTTATGATTGTAAGGGGTTTCGAGGACCACATTCTTCAAATTCGACCTACTTTACGTGCAGAAGATGTGTGGGTGCAACATGAAGCAGAATACCTTGATTGGTTTAGATCGAAAGTGAGTTTGTGTAACTATTAAAACTCGATTGATACAAAGTTGTATCTAACATATGAATTATTTTAATAGGTTATTCAAGACAAACCAAATGATGATGTACTGTTTGCTTTAGCAATGGGTCCTTCGACATTAGTTCGCACTTGGAATGGATACTATGTTAATGGATACAATTTCCAAACACAAGGATCAAGAAACACAAGTCCACCATGAATTATGGAGTGTGTGTGTCTAATGACGGAGGGAGTGATTTCTTTGGGATTCTAGATGATGTTATAGAATTGAAGTTTACTGGTGCACTTAGGCAATATAACACAATTTTATTCAAGTGCAATTGGATGGACAATGTCAGGGGAATGAACATCGATCAATACAAGCTAGTTGAAGTCAACCATCAAGAAATACCCCAAGTTTGATCCCTTTGTGCTATCATACCAGGTTAGCCAAGTATACTTCGCACCGTACCCAAGCTTGAAAAGAGATCGTGCTCAATGGTGGGCTGTGTTTAGGACAAAGGCAAGGTCTGTGATTGATGCTCCTGTTGACTTCGACTTCCTTCAGGAGCAAGTGTTGGGACTCCAACTCTTTCTGATCCAAGTGATATTCCCGATTATGAAGAGGGTAATGATGTTGAGTGTGTTCAAGCAGATGATGAAGATATTTTATTCGAAGTCCCCTCAGGTGATGATGAAGAAGAGTCTAGTTTCGAGTCTGGAGATAGCGAGGATGATGACGATGAAGATGATGGTTTTTGGGATGACGATAGTGATGATGAACTAAGCGAGGATGGGAATCCACTTTGTTTTCTTTTAGTATATCATAACTTGTATTAAGAACACCATTTATATTAAAATTCGTGACTTTTGTAATGATTTGTTGAAGATTACTTGTTATTTTGTAATGATGCTAGATTTTTCTTCACTTTGATGGTAGACGATATTTTGTTATGATGATAGACTAACGATTAATTATCCACCATGATTTATAAATTTGTTGTTTTATATAGGTAAGCATGTCTAATCCTAAGGAGCGCGGAGGTCGAGATGGCTTAGGTGGAAGCCAAGGTCGTGGGAAATTGATTCGCAGGGAGCTTTTTGAGTCACCAGGAGCTCCAGAAAGCCCGAACCTTGGCTCTGAGACACAACGAGATGATTCACAGGCACGTGACATTGGTGACCATGTACCGGAGACGCCGAGCAGCCAGAGGGAGGAAGCTGAAGGGTCAAACCGTGCATCAAAAAGGGTTTTGAGCCCTACTGGATTGTGGTAAATTTCTAAATTAATATATGATTCATAATATTTATATTTTCCATGATATTGACAATTTAAGTGTTTTTTTTGAATTCAGGTTTGATGATAACAAAGTTAGCGGGTCCATCACTGACATTTTCCAGGGTCATTTCCGAGAACCTTGGTTTAACTACCGTGAGGTGGACGATGCAACAAAGACGCATTGGTGGAACTCATTCACGGTATGTATGAATCAAATTATGAAGAATTAAATTTATTATATTAGTTTATTAACAACTTGTTTTAATGTTTGTTAAAGGGTTTTACGAATGGGCTCCTGAGTTAGATGGCCAAGTGAGAAAAGCATACCATATGAAAGCTGGAACTCGTTTGAGAGATTTGCGGTATTGGGTGCTCAACAAAGCTAAAGAAAGGCCAAAATGGTTGGGGAAAACCATTTATGAAACTATGAAAAAGAAAAGTCAGGAGCCCGCATTCCTCGAGAAATCTGAGAAGGCAAAGAAGAACCGAAGAGGTGGCTCCCTCTCTAATCCAGTTGAGCCGTCGCACTTTCAGGGTTCCATCTCGGCGGCACAACATGCTAAAAAGATGGTAAAATGTTTCATATGTATTACTTAGTTTGAATTTCATGATTTTTTCTGTATATGTAAAAAATAAAGTCTATGTTCAACAATGTGTACAGGCAAAGAGTAGAGGAGGAGTACTCCCTACCGCCCCCAGTTGTTCTTGAAGACTCATTTCAAAACTGTTGCTGGAAAAGGAGAAATTGCAGCAAACAAGAGAGCAAAACAAATTTCGGTACTACCTTTAAACATATATTTAAGTCATTATAGGCTATTTTATTTGCAAAATGAATGAACTTGAGTAGTTTTAAGTTAGTTTGAATCATAAACACCTCAAACATCCTATATATACTTAGTTAAATGTGTTAGATTGTAGTTTTGATTGAAATTACAAAATATAGGCAAGTTAGAACCAAATGTAGGTCATTTAGCTCATTTTAGGCCATATTGCTTGAAAATGAATGAACTTGAGTAGTTTTAACTTAGTTTGAATCATGAACACCTCAAACATCATATATATACTTAGTTAAATGTGTTAGATTGTAGTTTTGTTGAAATTAAAAATTAGGCAAGTTAGAACCAAATATAGGTCATTTAGCTCATTTTAGGCCATATTGCTTGAAAATGAATGAATAATTGAGTAGTTTTAACTTAGTTGAATCATAAACACCTCAAACATCCTATATATACTTAGTTAAATGTGTTAGATTGTAGTTTTGATTGAAATTACAAAATATAGGCAAGTTAGAACCAAAATAGGTCATTTAGCTCATTTTAGGCCATATTGCTTGAAAATGAATGAACTTGAGTAGTTTTAACTTAGTTTGAATCATAAACACCTCAAACATCCTATATATATACTTAGTTAAATGTGTTAGTTTTATTTTATTGAATACAAAATATAGGCAAGTTAGAACCAAATATAGGTCATTTAGCTCATTTTAGGCCATATTGCTTGAAAATGAATGAATTTGAGTAGTTTTAACTTAGTTTGAATCATAAACACCTCAAACATCCTATATATACTTAGTTAAATGTGTAGGTTGTAGTTTTTATTGAAAAACAAAATATAGGCAAGTTAGAACCAAATATAGGTCATTTAGCTCATTTTAGGCCCTATTGCTTGAAAATGAATGAACTTGAGTAGTTTTAACTTAGTTTGAATCTAAACACCTCAAACATCCTATATATACTTAGTTAAATGTGTTAGGTTGTAGTTTTTATTGAAATAACAAAATATAGGCAAGTTAGAACCAAATATAGGTCATTTAGCTCATTTTAGGCCTATTGCTTGAAAATGAATGAATTGAGTAGTTTTAACTTAGTTTGAATCATAAACACCTCAAACATCTATATATACTTAGTTAAATGTGTTAGATTGTAGTTTTATTGAAATTACAAAATATAGGCAAGTTAGAACCAAATATAGGTCATTTAGCTCATTTTAGGCCATATTGCTTGAAAATGAATGAATTGAGTAGTTTTAACTTAGTTTGAATCATAAACACCTCAAACATCCTATATATACTTAGTTAAATGTGTAGGTTGTAGTTTTTATTGAAAAACAAAATATAGGCAAGTTAGAACCAAATATAGGTCATTTAGCTCATTTTAGGCCCTATTGCTTGAAAATGAATGAACTTGAGTAGTTTTAACTTAGTTTGAATCATAAACACCTCAAACATCCTATATATACTTAGTTAAATGTGTTAGGTTGTAGTTTTTATTGAAATAACAAAATATAGGCAAGTTAGAACCAAATATAGCATTTAGCTCATTTTAGGCCCTATTGCTTGAAAATGAATGAACTTGAGTAGTTTTAACTTAGTTTGAATCATAAACACCTCAAACATCTATATATACTTAGTTAAATGTGTTAGTTGTAGTTTTTATTGAAATAACAAAATATAGGCAAGTTAGAACCAAATATAGGTCATTTAGCTCATTTTAGGCCCTATTGCTTGAAAATGAATGAACTTGAGTAGTTTTAACTTAGTTTGAATCATAAACACCTCAAACATCCAATATATACTTACTTAAATGTGTTTTGTTGTAGTTTTTATTGAAATAACAAAATATAGGCAAGTTAGAACCGAATATAGGTCATTTAGCTCATTTTAGGCCCTATTTGCTTGAAAATGAATGAACTTGAGTAGTTTTAACTTAGTTTGAATCATAAAACCTCAAACATCCTATATATACTTAGTTAAATGTGTTAGTTGTAGTTTTTATTGAAATAACAAAATATAGGCAAGTTAGAACCAAATATAGGTCATTTAGCTCATTTTAGGCCCTATTGCTTGAAAATGAATGAACTTGAGTAGTTTTAACTTATTTGAATCAAAACACCTCAAACATCCTATATATAGTTAGTTAAATGTGTTAATTGTAGTTTTTATTGAAATAACAAAATATAGGCAAGTTAGAACCAAATATAAGTTGTTTTTGCTCATTTTAAACCATATTGTTTGAATATGCGTGCATAAGAGTATATTATTTAACCAAATGCAGGAGACGTACAACAAGAAGCTGGATGATTGTAGCACTCAAGGGTCACAGCCAAACCCTGATTTGTTGTATTGGGAGACAGTTGGTGGGAGGAACATAGGAAAAGTGCAGGGGTTAGGTCAGGGAGATTATTTGTACTACAACTCTTCATCTGGGCGAGGAGGAGATGGCTCTTCACAACCATATGAGCCATCGATTTTTTCTCAGCTAGAGGCGCAGGTGGAGGCCAAGGTCGCTGCACGGATGGTAGAAGTGGAGGCAAAGGTTGCAGCACGTCTGGAAGAGTCAAACCGGGCCTCGTGCAGGAAATGATGCGGAACATGACTAATTTTGGCCACTTGTTCTCAGGTTGCAACACAGGACCCTCTCCACAACGCAGACCAGAAGATGACCCGGGGTTTGGTGGTGGCGGCACTACACAGACACCAACCACAGTGTAGTTTGTTTGTTTTGACAACTAGCTAGATTACTAACTTATAGTTTGTTCATACTTAGTCTAATTTTATATATGCACTTAGTGTCTATATTTATCGGCATATATCTAGTTTTGTTTTTAGGTGTCTCGGTATATTTTTTTGGAACTCCACTTTTACTCGATTTCCTGACACCGGGATTTATTTTCTATTAAGGTAGTTTGTTTAACTATAGACATTTAGTGTCTAAATTTCCCGACATTGGGATGTATTTTGTGTACATAAATCTAATCTATTTCATTTTTAAGTTGCATATTTCTTAGTTTAAAATATAGAATGCGATGGAGGCGACGCAGGAACATGTTTAATGTAGTATATGTCGATGTTGGCGTGCAGTACAGGTTTAAGTATAATTTTGGAAAACATTATTAAATTATTTAATATAATTAATAAAACGAACGACGGCTAAACTTGAACCAACGACGGCTTAGCAGTCGTTGAACAGGAGAGCAATGACTGCAAGGAAGTACAGAGCAACGACGGCTTAAGGATATTAGCGACGGTTACAGCCGTCGGTGAGACAACGACAGCTTCAAAGAGTCGTCTACTCACCGACGGTCCCACACCGTCGTTGATACACCGACGGCTCCAAACCGTAGGTGCTAAATTCTCAACGACGGCTAGCCAATCAGACGTAGAACACCGTCGCTGATCCATCACCGACGGCCAAACGGTCGCTATTTGCTAATTCAACGACCAAAACTGCAACGTCAGTTGGTTAGCGACCGTTGGCCGTCGGTATTTATATTAGCGACGGCTTTTAGTGAATCAGCGACGGCTTTAAGCGGTCGTTGACTGGGCCTTTTCTTGTAGTGCACCCACGAAATTCCTCCGTTCGCCTAACAACCTCCCCTCCTCCTACTCTTCGCATCTGCTACTTCCTTCACAACTCACCCCACGTACCACCGCACTGCCACCACCGGCACCAACAAATAACCAGCAGAACCTTCCCTTCCTCTTGGTTCTTTCCTTCGATCTCTTCCGTCTTTCACCCGCCTCCTGTCGTCTTCGTCACCTCTTCAGCGCGACACCGCCATAACCAACCGCCATTATTGCCACAATACCACACCGGAACACCAAAACTGACCTCCGTGTTTTGCCGACCCTCCGCCCACACCACCACCTCCTCCGACCACCCTCACGTCGCACAACAGCAGCCAATCCCCCCCTGATTCTCTCTTCTCGTTTCTCTTTCGTTTCTTTTTATTTTGTTTTTTCTGTTTTTTATTCCTTTTTTCTTTTGATTTCCCTTTTTTGTTTTTTCTTTTTAATTAGTCTTCCCATTCTCTTAACACTTCTTTGCATTTTGATTAATGGTGTTATAGGATTTATGCAAGTTAGCAACCAAATAGTTCAAGTTGGTCTTCCAAGAGTAATGCTATGTGATTGTAAAGCTTATTCGACTCTTCATTGGGTTGTAAGTCTTTCTATTTTCTATTGTTAATACTCTTGATATGACTTTCAAATTTTTGCTTGGATTTTTGTTTGAGATGACATACTTGTTGAATTCTTGTGACAACTTTGATGATGCATCGATTGTTGGGTTTCATATTCATGTCGGCAATAGTGGTGGATAGTGGTCTTTGTGTGAGTGCTCGGTGTTGGATGATTGTTGGGTTGGTTTTCGTTTCTTTTCTGAACTGATTTTTGCAGTGAGGACACTGCAAATTTTAGCTTGGGGGAGGAATATTCTATCCTTTATTGCTTTCTAGTGTAGATTTCATTGCTTTCGTAGGATGTTGCACGGTTTGTACTGCTTATTAGGAGTGGATTTACGTGTAACAAAAAAATTGTACTGCTTTCTTAGTTGCATCTGATATATATTATCTCATTTAGATTTCATCTCATTTTAGTTGCATCTATGGGACTACTGCTAAAACTTGTTGAGAACCTTGTTGATATTTTACTACATTTGTTACGTGTCACTTATCTTGTTCATGATACTTCATAGCATGATTGTTTCGCAACTGATTGTTTGTGGTAAGATTGATTGATCTCTCTCTGACTCGATTTAACATTACTATGCAGACACCTAACCTAAGTGAGCTTCTGTGCCTATAAATTGACATATTTGTGTCAGTTCTATTCTTTTATGTATGATTAGTTCCTCGTTGTTGCATTGATCTTGACTTTGACTTGGTACTCCTTGATATTTGATAGTGCATACATTTTGATATGATTGAGGCGTTTCATTTGATAATCTTAGCTCCATAGTTATTCTTGTTTTCGTATTATCCTTCCTCTAGCCCCGCTGAGCCTTTTCTGACTTTGTTTGATTAATACCTACAATACAAGCCATTGCCTCATTTGATTCTTGTCCCAAGCCTTGGGGGAGTGAGTATTAGTTTTGTTTTGGTTTGTATTGAATTGAAGTGCTCTATTTGTGGTTTAGAAGGATGGAAAAGTATGTTTAGTGAGCTTTGAAATTGAATTGAAAGTGTGAAAAAGAAAGAAAAAAGTGAAAAATGAAATAAAAGAAGTGAAAAAGAGTTTTGAATAAAGTGAAAAAAAAGGTTATGATTGAATTTCTTAAGTAAAAAAGGTTGTTGATTATTTGGAGATTGTTGGTTGTTGCAGGATTGTTATGACCTTTCATGGCCATGTTTTCAGTTATATGATGCTCCCCCTTCTTGGTTTTTCCATCACAAGTCCCAAATTATTTCCATACCTTTAACCTCAGCCCCATTACAACCCTTAAAAGTCCTTTTGATCATTATGTATTGTATTGTTGAGTATTAAGTGAGTCAAAAAGTCAAAGTTAAAGAGTATTTGCTTCATCTGAGTCGACTGATTTAGGTTGAGATCATTATTTAACCCTTAAACACATGAGAATTTGAGTGCAATAACTATAGTGAGGTCTGTCAGTTTGGTTAAATCCAGTTTGGGAGAGATGGTTTGCAGTATGATTGGGAGTCGATTGCGATACATGATATGCTATGCAGCTTGTTCGAGATTGTTTCGATGCTTGGTTATGTAGTGATTATATCTCTTGTGTTCTCAATTGAGTTTTTAGCCCTGTTGTAATCTTATATTGTAGGTTGTCTAACTTTTTCAATGTCTATGTCTACTTGCTTGAGGACAAACAATGGTTTAGCTTGGGGGAGTTTGATAAGTCATTTATATATATAGTTTTAGGTGCATTTAGGTTGCATTTTAGAGCATTTAGTTTCATATTTAGGTTCATTGTTGCATTATATTATTCTTAAGTTATACTTTTCTACTCCTATTCGGTATGTTTTGTTGTTTTTGATGAGTTTCAGGCATTTAAGACGTATTTGGTGTATGATTAGCTAAACATGGATTAGGAGCACTTGGAAAGAATTACAATGCATAGGATCGTATGGATATGTCATAGTACGAGTTTGAGCAAAAACGAAGCGGAACATCATTAGAAGAAGAGTCACGTCTACTCTTCTGATCATAACTTTTGATTTACTTCTTATAATCAAGTAATTCCAGCAGATTTAGAAACTAGACTTGAAGAGCTTTCCAACGATAGGTGGCACTAGGGGTGCTTATCGAGCGAGCCGAGCCCGAATAGCACTGGGCTCGGCTCGAGCTCGTTTAAAATTTTCCAGGCTCGGCTCGGCTCGTGAGCTCGCCGAGCTTGGGAGGAATTTTGGGGCTCGAGCTCGGCTCGCGAGCTCGTTTAGGCTCGCCTCGCGAGCTCGCTTAGGCTCGGCTCGGCTCGCGAGCTCGCTTAAGCTCGGCTCGCGAGCTCACTTAGGCTCGACTAATGAGCTCGGCTTGGCTCGAAGTAGGTGAGCTTGTTCACTCACCCATCATATGCTTTTATAATTGATTTCCCTCTTAGCATTGCTAAGATTTCAATGTGGGACTTCATGGTTTGTTAAAGAAAAACAAACTCACTATCCCCATTTCAAGTGGACTTTTGTTTTGTTTATAGATACAAACTCATTCTACTATGCTAGCTTATATAATTGGAATCCCTCTTAGCTTGCTAAAATTCAATGTGGGACTCCATGTTTGTTAAAAAAAAAAACTATTATACCTTGTTTTGTTACATATGCTTTTATAACTTGGAATCCCTCCTACTTGTTAAATTTCAATGTGGGACTCCATTTTTGCAAAAAAAAATTATCAAATATTTTAAGTATTAAATAATCAACTATTTAAAATTATACTTCATTCCCTTATGAAGAAAATAAATTATAGTTTTTGTTTTCCAACCAGGAGATACAAAATTAAACTTTAAGTTGAAGTAAGGAATAGTAGCTATTTATAAAGAAAATAAGGTTGATCCTTGTTTTCTTAACCAATGTGGGACTTTAGTGCCTAGTGGAGTAGAGGTGAAGTTGGATCACAAATTGTAATATATAATTTGTAATCTAAATTAAAATGTAAATTAGTATTAAATTTTTTTAATATAAAATATTTTTTTAATATAAATATTTTTTTAATATAAAATATTAAACGAGCTGCTCATGAGCTTTACGGCGAGCCGAGCTTTGCCTAGCTCGGCTCGTTTAAGTCTCGAGCCGAGCCCGAGCTCGAGCCGAGCTTCAACGAGCCGAGCTTTGACCGAGCCGAGCCCGAGCTGCTCGCGAGCTTGTCAGGCTCATTATCACCCCTAGGTGGCACGCCCCGAGGAGACTTCTAGTCAAGGAGTTATGCCTTTTGGAAGATTGCACTGTTTCTGCTGGAATCTGCCACGCGTACGCGCGGATCACTAATCCACCTATTAATGATTTGTTTAAGACTTTCCTTATCTTGTAAATTACTTTCCTAGTCATATTAGGTTAAAGAATATTATTTAGATTAGTTTTTCATTCTTATTCTCTCTTCTCCCTTTCACGTTATTTTCATTCTTTTTAGGTTTTAGTTTTCTCTCCTCTTTTCCTCTCTACTTTTTGTTGTAAACCCTAATTTTTATTCTTCATTAATTCATGATTTCTTTTAGTTTCTTTCCTTGATTTCTTTAATTATGTTTTCTTTTATAGTTTTAGATTTGATCTTTTATTTCATGATAGAGTAGTTTTTATTTCTAGGGTTTGGGAATCCATGTTTATATGATATGATTATTGATTGATATTTATTCATGGTTTGATTATTTATTGATTTCTCTAACTGATTAGTGTTCTATTGTTAATCTTGCAATCTGATCAATTGTCTGATTAAATATTGCTAATATCGAGTCATAGATCGAGAGATAGTACTCTTTAGAGGCTTACCTACAATTAGCAAATCTGATTATGTTGAGCGACCGTACTAGCATATGTTGATTTGAGAGCGTTAATGTCTGACCAAGGATTAACCTCTGCTCTAGATATCTGATTGATTGAATTATTAATGATATTTTGATAGATTATAGTTATAAACATGGTGAACCATTACCCTAGATCATTTTTAGTTTGATTTTCTTTATTTATTAGTTTAGAACCTTAATTCACATATTTCTGATCTTGTTTAGTTTCTCCATATATTAGAAGCTAGATTAAAACGACCATCTCTTCGTGGATTCGACCCTACTTACCCTACTACATTGTTAGAAGGTTTTGCAGGAATTATTTTTGACGGGTGTACGACAACCTATCAGGCATAGCCCGGGCCTAATAACTAGTTTAGTCTAAAAATAGTCATGTTAGCCATAAACCTTTTCATTCTTTTATAAAAGAATCTAAAGTTATGATCCCCTTGAGTTAGCCATGTTTCTATTGCAGAACGTCCCTAAGTTTTCTGATTAAAATGTCATTGAAAGGCGGGTGCCATAATTTTAATTGTAAATTCTTTATTTTTTTCATCATTCGTAACAAGTTAATTAATGGATGTTTATAATTGGTCTTAGCCTAAGCTTTAAGATCGGTTTTAATATAGATGGGTTTTTGTTTAATGCGAAAAAACTAAGAGCCTGTAAGGGAAATATTTCAGTTTTTTTTAACAATAAAGTTTTATCTGAAGCCCAAAAATTTTGAAACCGGAATAGAGATGCCCAATTATAATCTCCATTGGAGGAGAAGATTATTGGAGCACGATCCGAGACTACGAAGGTACCATAAAAAATGGAACTTTTGTTGAAATCGTCAAAAGAGGAGTTGTGACTAACAAACATAACAATTTCTTCGACGATGGGATTGTTATTGTGTATAAATCTCCAAGAGTAGGCTTGTTGGAGGAACAAACTATCATTGGGGTTGGAATCAAAGAAAAGAGAAGGTAATCATTGAAGCTGACTTGATTTTAGCGGGAACCCCCCCCCCCCATTTGTCTTGAGGACATAACATTTTATTAAAATCCCCAAGCAAAAGCCAAGGGAAGCGAAGAGTAGTAATGCAGCTATTCAAATAAGTCCAGAACGCATTCTTTTTGGACATTTTTAGCCACGCGGTATGTGTCCAAAATTGTATATATTTTATTGTTTGGTTTGTAAAGAATGTCGAGATGAACCAATCGGTCATGAGACGAGTGATTCTGAATTGCAATATTTGAGTTAATTCCAACACACCCACATTCCTCCCATATGGTTAATTGGGTCAATAACTAATTTATTGTGAAAGTGAAGTGGTGTAAGGATTCGTTGGCTATTATTATTATTATTTAAGGTTTCAATGATGAAGACAATTTTCGGTTCATATTTGTTCTTAAGGTAGATTAGCTCGCTCAAAGCTTGGGATTTCCCCTCCTTGGATATTCCAACATAAAATTTTCATATAATAACCAGGTTGTAAAAATAGAGTCTTTTGATATGTTCGTTATAAACCATGGCACTAACGCCATGGTCGAAAGTAGACCAAGAACATGGCCTCGTTACCTTTGTCTTCTCCTTGGATCATTTGTAAGATGAACAAAGTAACCTGCCATGGGAAGAAAACGGGTTAGGGGCTGTATAGGCACCCCTGTGTAAAAAAGAGTCTCAAGCACTCGGTTCATTAGGGCTATAAGAGCGTGGTCAAGTAACGAAAAAAACAGATGAACCACAAGTCCATTAGCAGTCCAGCCCATAACTGATGTTAGCTAGATATCGCTTGCAAAACCAGTAATGGTCCTGCACCATAAATGGATGGAATAAGGAACAACCACCACTACAAAAAAAAGTCCATTTAGAGACGGAAAAAATCCGTCCCTAAATAGGTCAAATCCGTCGCTATATGAGCTTAGAGATGGATTTAGAGACGGATATTGTCCCTCTCTAAAACCCTTGTCGCTAATTCGAGTTAGAGACGGATTTTAAAAATCCGTCTCTAAAGTTTAGAGACGGATTTTGGAAATCCGTCTCTAAGCTTAGAGACGGATTTTGAAAATCCGTCTCTAAACTTAGAGACGGATTTTGGAAATCCGTCTCTAAGTTTAGAGACGGATTTTGGAAATCCGTCTCTTAATTCGCTGAAAATATAAAAAATATATAAACGAAATTAACAACGCGATAGTTCCTAATATTATCATGATTATATTTAATCACCTAATATTACCTACCTAGTTCAAGTTGATCTCATTACCATTTAGGAATATCCCTTAAGTAAACCGGTTCAGCTCTACAAGGGAAAGGATAAGAAGACTCCACAGTCGCAAGAATCGCTGTTCGTAGGAATCGAACTTGTAACCTCAAAGAAACGAGAAGAAGCTCCAACCAACTACACCAAATACAACTTGTATACTTCTGTACATAATATTGGTAATATGTAGAAGAAATATTCGAGACGGATTCAAAAATCCGTCCCTAAATTAGAGACGGATTTTTAAAATCCGTCTCTAAATTAGAGACGGATTTCTAAAATCCGTCTCTAACTTTGAGACGGATTTTTAAAATCCGTCCCTAAATTAAAGAAGTGCAATAAAATATTCATATTTGAATTTAGAGACGGATTTCTAAAATCCGTCTCTAACTTAGAGACGGATTTTTAAAATCCGTCCCTAAATTAAAGAAGTGCAATAAAATATTCATATTTGAATTTAGAGACGGATTTTTAGAATCCGTCTCTAAATTTAGAGACGGATTTTAAAAATCCGTCCCTAAATTAGAGACGGATTCTAAAAATCCGTCCCTAAATTAGAGACGGATTCTAAAAATCCGTCCCTAAATTAGAGACGGATTTTGAAAATCCGTGTCTAAATTAAATGCGTGGAATAAAATATTCATATGTAAATTTAGAGACGAATTTTTTAAATCCGTCTCTAACTTTAGAGACGGATTTTTACATCCGTCTCTAACTTTAGGACGGATTATCAATATCCGTCCCTAAGTTAGAGACGGATTTTCAAATTCCGTCTTTAAATTTATTTCGAGACGGATTTTTAAAATCCGTCTCTAATTTAGGGACGGATTTTTAAAATCCGTCCCTAATGTTAGAGACGGATTTAAAAATCCGTCTCTAATTTAGAGACGGATTTGAAAAATCCGTCTCTAAATTTATTTAGAGACGGATTATCAATATTCCGTCTCTAAATTAGAAACGGATATATATCCGTCTCCAAAAATCCGTCGCTATATAAGCTTTTTTTTGTAGTGCACCCTCAAGATAGGATGGCGAAAGTTAGAACGTGTCACAGAAAGAAAACTGGGCAAGGGGTGTAAAACCACCCTTATGCAAAAGCGAGTGTCGAGCACTCGGTTCATTAAGGTTGTGAAAGCCAAATCAATAAAATGAAACTTTATGAAATTAGAGTGTCGCTCCATTAAAGTAGTCAAGTAGTATTGTTGCAATAAACGAATTAGATCAATAGAAAGCATATTATGAACATAATTTTTGCAATGAAGGATATCATAATGGTCTTGATCTTGAGTAAACCTAGTAGTAGAAAGATTTAAAGTTGCGCCCACTTTTAATTGGATGGATTCCAAAGATTATTAACCAGTAACAAATTAGCACACGATGATGGGGTATGATAACACCCTTGTTCTTAAGTGAGCTTCGTAGCACTCGAGTCCATTTGGGATTGCAAGTTCCATTATAGTAGTCAAAATGTATTATCCCAGTAATTGTATTAGATGAGTAAGAAGAAAGGCACAATGATGGTAAATTATGACAATGCAAGATACAACCTCCAGGGGAAGAAGTATTGGAACATAGTACGTAAAAATAGTAATGACAATTATAGTTTGAACTAGCATAGAGTAAAGGTAATGATCATGACTTTTTTTTGTTTTGGAGAAAGACAAAGGATAACCTTAAGTTAAATTAAGTGTTTTGGCCAAAAATCCTAGTACAATCCGAATCCAACAATGCTTGACAATAATTAAGGGGTAGGGGAAAATGCCTAATTACATTCGGGGGGTTGGGCCCATTTCTACTTTACTTAGCTATTACATCCGCTACTTGGTTGGCGTGTCTTAATGCCTCAGCTCCCTGCAATCATTAATAATATCACTATATATAGATCTATATAGCTAGTATTAGAGTTGATAAGGTCGACGACTTTTTTGCAATCCGAGTGTATAACAATGTACGCAAATTTCTCCTTGCTAGCAATCTGTAAACCTTGCCTTATGGCAAGACACTCTACATGAAAAGGGTTAGTAACATATGATAGAGTCTGAAACCCGCTGAGCCAATCTCCTCGATGATTTCTTATAACACCTGCTATACATGCTATGGTTTCAATATTCACAAAGGAAGCATCAACATTCACATGAACATAAGGCATATAATAGTTTTTCCATTTTTGAGAGATTTGAGGAGTCTTTAGTAAAGGGATTGTGAATTGATTATCATAAATTATTTTGTGAGATTGAGGGCTTGATTCAACGTGATCTTAGGAGAGGCATAAGGTTTTTGATCAAAGATAAATTTATTTCGGGCTTTCCAAATTTCAAAATAGATGAAGGGGAAAGAGAGGGCCCAATCTTTCTCCATTTATGGTGTCAATTAACATTCATTTTAAGCCAATCCCCTATATGGTTGCAATCCCAAAACTCTCTCGGGAGCGAGGTAAGGTTCCAAATATGAGATGCCTTGGTACAATCCCGAATAACATGCAACGTATGCTCATCAATCTCAGGGCATGCTGGGCATTTGGGGGAGGATATTATACGACGCAAATGGAGTAAGGTATTATGTGGGAGACGATCCCACCACATAAGCCATAGGAAGAACTTGAGCTTAGGAAGTGTATTCGCCTTCCAAATCCATTCACTTCCACTGAGATGGGTTCTCTGGTCAATGATCTTGTTATAGGCTTCGGTCAGGGAGAATTTATCACGGTCCACTAAGGATGAGAAAGTAGTATCAGGGATTTGAAGAAGGAATTTGCATAGAAGTTATTCTCACTGCAATGAAAGGTGGAAAATGAAAGGAAAGTTTACTAATATCCCACTTATTCTCTATGATTATGTCCATGCATATAATTTCGAATAGGACCTATACCCAACCAATTATCTAGCCATATGTTGATCAAAGTACCATCACCCAAATTCCACACCATGCTAGTTTTCAAATTATTATAGCCTTTACGAACATTTTTCCATATTTGCGAACCTTTTTTGAAGGCCATCATGTAATTTGGTTCGACATACTTCGAGGAAATACAAGCTTTAGCTAGGTTGTCTGGACCTAAGGTCAATTTCCATCCTAGTTTAGTCATGAGCGCAAGGTTTAAGTCCTGGTGACTTCTAATCCCCAACCCCCCTTTATTTTTTGGAAGGAATGTATGTTTCTGTCCTACTAAGTGAATCTTTTGTTTTTCTTCCGATTGCCCCCAAAGGAATTTATTGTATATCTTATCCAGCTCATGTAGGGTTGTTTTTGGAAGTTGGGCACTTGCATATAGTAAGAGGCAATGATGTTCATGGTTGACTGAATAAGGGTAAGTTTCTCAGCTCTTGATAAGAATTTTGATTTCCATAAGGCTAATTTTCCCCTAACCTTGTCAACAACAAACTGTACATCTTTTTTCTTAGGTCTTTTGTGAGAAAGGGGATTTCCTAGGTACACGCCAAGGTTTTCACTCTCTTTGACATTGATCGTTTCTTGGAAAAGGAGTTTGTGGTCCTCACTAGTATTTAGGGAGAAGGTCAAGCGGCTTTTATCTTCATTGATCTTTTGCCCCGAGACTTGACAAAAGTGGTTAAGGATGTCTCTCAGCTTAAACGTAGTGGATTCGTCAACCCTCCCAAATATTAAAAGATCATCAGCATAAAGCAAGTGGGAGATAAGGGTTCTTTTTGTTCCTACCCAGAAAGGAGTCCACGATTTTCATTGCATGCTTGGTTAATCAAGTTGGAGAGGTATTCTAAGCAAATGTTAAAAATCAAGGGAGACATAGGGTCTCCTTGTCTAATTCCTCACGAGTGGTTAAGTGTCTCAGTCTTTTTCCCATTCACAAGGATTGAGGAGCTCGCCTTATTAATGCAGTTCATGATCAGATTGATCGAGCTAGGATCTAGGTTAGTTTCAATAAGGCACTGCCTAATGAAGTCCCATTCCAAGTGGTCATAGGCCTTTTCTAAATCTACTTTCAACACAAACCAACCCATTTTTCCTTTCTTTTTAAACATAGAATGCAATATTTCTGTCGCCACCACTAGGTTAATCTCAGTTCCTCGACCCTGAATGAAACCATTCTGGTTGGGAGAAACCCAATTAGGGATGAGGGGTTTAATACGGTTTACTAAGATTTTTGTGACCAACTTATAGACTTTATTGCAAAGGCTGATAGGACGTAGTTGCTTGACAGTCTTGGGTTAGCCTGGTTAGGGATTAAACAGATGAGAGCATGACCTAAATCACTAGGAATATTACAATCGAGAAACCAGTTTCTAATGGACTCACATATATCTGGCCCAAGACCATTGATTTTGGAAGAAAATCGGGTGGAAACCATCAGGGCCCGGAGCTTTTAGAGGTTTTATAGCAAAAAGAGCCTGTCTTATTTCAGCATTAGAGGGGGTGGACTTATCCTGGTTTGATTATGGAAAGATAAGTGTTCACTTTTCACTGACAACCATTTCTCCGAGGAGTACAAGCCCACATAGAAATTCCTAATATGGTTGCAAAGGTCAGATGGATCACTAATAGGTTCCCATAGCTATCTTTGAGGCATCTGATAGAACTTTTATGACGCTTAATAAGAACACTACGGTGAAAGAAAGCTGTGTTTCTATCCCCCTGGGTGGACCACTCAATTCTGCTTTTGGCAAGCCATAACCACTCCTCCTGTTGAAGAATTGCAAAAAAAATCATTTTAAAGTTCTTCTTCAAGGTTTAAATGGTACCACGAGGAAGGGGGATTTTGGACTCCTTTTAACCTAGCTAGGACATGCTTCTTTTTAGCATACACACTACCAAAGGTTTGTATATTCCATTGAGTTAGTTTTACTCCTACATTTTGCAGTTTTTTTTAATATCATTATCACCTATATTCCAAGCATCAAGGACAACTTTCTCAAAGGTGGGATCATGCAACCACATGGGTTCAAAGCGAAACGGTTTAGTGCCAACCGAAGGCGGGGGGGTGTCAATGTTACAAAGGATTCGGGAGTGATCGGATGATATTCTAGTTAGGTGCCATACACAAAAATTCAGAAACTTTTGAATCCATTCACCTTTTTCAAAACCTCGATTTAATCTCTCAAAAATAGGATTATTCTTACGTTTGTTAGTCCATGTGAATTTTGGGCCATTGAAACCAAGGTCAAGTAAATTACAAGTATTGATAATACGTTTAAATAAATTGGTTCTCCTTGATTTATAGGTCTACCTCCCCATTTCTCGCTTTGACACATAATCTCATTGAAGTATCCTATAACTAGCCAAGGCATGCAAATATTTGCGGTAACATATATCACATAAATTATCCCACAACAACTTCCTAGTTTTAAATTTAGGGCTAGCATAATTCGCAGAAAGAAAAAAAGAAGGTTTCGAAGGTACCCCTACCGCGTGCACCCCTTGAGCATTGTGATTAATTATGTGGATGTTAACTCTTGCTGAGTTCCACAAAATCAGAATGCCCGCCCGCATAACCGATAGAATCAACGAGAAACCAAGAGTCAAAAGGTAAGGAGCCAAAAATGTTAGCAGTTTGGTTTTGGCCAGTTTTGACTTCAGCAAGCACTATGATATCAGGGTGTTTGTGACTGATCAAATGGAGCAAGTTGGGATTGAAGGTTAGGCGCCCCAAGCCACGCGCATTCCAGCGTAAGGTTGACATATTATAGGGTAGGTATGCCTTATGTTTTAGCGCTTTGATGATCCCCGCTGGTTCTTTTCCCCACGGCTGAACCTCCTCTCCGATCATGGGGCACACTCACCTGTATCTTTGTGGAATCACCATCATCTCCGTGGATCTTAGGCGTCTTGCGCCGCTTACCACGTCCCAACGGAGAAGCATGGTCATTTGAGTATGGGTAATATTTTTATCTCCCATATTGTATTTGTGTTGCTGTATGAGACTTCTCTATATTTCATCATTCTTAATTGTACTCTTTTCCTTCATTGAGTGACAAAGGATTGTGGGTCTAGCCAAGGCCAGAGTAGATGTAGGACCTCTTTCTCTTCTTCCTCTGCTCCTCCCACTCTCTTTAGAATCCAGTTTAAAATTATCAATGAAACTGTTGGCAAATGGGCAGCATCCTGTAGTTGAGGTAGGTGAGAAACTTCGAAGGTTTCGGCTTGGCGGTACATCAACAGGTTCGTGTTTGTAGCATGTGCTTGGGCTGGTAGCAGAATGACTGCTAGTGAAAAAATAATGGCATTGCTTGAATAAACAGTAATATAAGAAAAGCAATGATGGTAAATGATAGAGTATAAATCTAATCATGGGGCCTCAATTATCAGCTTAAGCTTTTGGTTGAGTTGGTCCTTTGACATGGTATCAGAGCCAACGTGACAAAAAGGTCACGGGTTCGAATCTCATCCACCCTTCTTTCTAAGTGGAATATTTAGCGCCAGGTATGAGGGAGGCCTATGCTGCATCCACACTTCAAGCCCAAAGGGCTCTTGCGTAAGGGGGCGTGATAGAGTATAAATCTAGTCCTGGGGCCTCAACCATCAGCTTAAGCTTTTGGTTGAGTTGGTCCTTTGACTTATGGTTGAGGCCCGAGGAATAGATCTATACTGTATCAGTAAATTTGTCTTATAAACAGTAATTAAGTGAACACAGAATTCTAAAAGGAAAGGACTTATAACAGATTAAGATAATTGCATACAAGGAGATTAAATCCCCATGAATTGTGCAATAAATAGTAGAGCTAAAAAGCTAAGCACCAACGATGGAAAACCATAACCTAGGAAAATCGTTGAAGGTATAAAGCCAACAATATCATTATTTTTGTAATAAGCACAAATAGGTATAAATCATTTTGATCTTCAATTAAATATAAGTTTTTATGGTAGAATACAAGAGATCGAATACCACCAGTAAATGGCAAAAAAAAAGGGGGGGGGGAGATAAACCTCCGACATCATTAGTCATGAACATTTCAGAACTGTGATGGGAGCCATAATTGTTGAGATCATGGGAGAAATAAGAGTCAAAGTGAAGAGAAGCATTGTCATGGAAAATATAATAACTAGATTTAATCGACCATGTATGGCTTAAATTCTGCAGAAAATAACACAATAATGCAGAAGAACCAAAAAGCTAGAAATAAATTGAACATGATAACTAGAAAATGAGCATAATAGTTAGACGATGCAAGAAAAAAATTATCATATCTAGAAGTAGGCACCCTGGATAACTAGAATAGTATAGTGAAAAATAGAAGTCAACTCACAAACAATTAGATAAAGAGAAAAAGGGTTCACAAAGAAGACTACCGGAATATTAGCAAACTAGCATAAATTATTTGAAATAAAACTAGATCCAAAAATGAAAGGAAAAATTGCATCAACTAAGTTAATCTTTGGACAGTCTTCCTGAAATAAGTTAAACTTTTGATTATTCTTGAGCAAGTTAACTTTGTACCATGATTAACTTTTGATAAGTTAGCTAATTGTTTACCATTTTAGCCGGTAATTAAAAATTGTTAGTTCTATGTCTTGACCTTACCCAAACCCCATTTTAACCCCCTCTCTATCCCTCCTGCCATTAACCCAAACACTAAAATCTTGCTTCCTGCTTCAAATCCAAGCCCCCTCCCTCTTCCATCTACCACGCCAATACTGCACCAATATCTCGTCCAACCCCTGGTCCAAACTCCATGCATAAAAATAGTGACAAAATTCACAGCTTGATCAAAGTAAATCACGTCATAAATCCTTTGCAAATGTTGAGACGTAGATACTCCAGCTGTTTCCAGCTCTACCTGACGTCTCGCTTTCTCTTTCTTCAGCATCAAATGCTGCAAATTTTGTGATGCTGCAGTTCAGCCCACATCGAGGAGTAACCAAGCATTGGTAGTTTCTAGTACTACTAATACTAATAATAATAATACGCAAACAACATGGTCTGATGATTTTACTACTGCTTCAATATCACATGATCCTAGCTGCTCGTTGGCTCGAAATTATTCTATAGAATATTATGAGAATTTTGTGGGGAGTCGTAGCAAGAGGGAGACGTATCAAATTTGGAATTGTGGTGAGGGAACTAATGGAAGTGGTGTAATTTATGCTATGTCGAACCGATGTCGTTCGTTCAGTAGAGATCCGTATAACAGTGTTTACAAAGCAATTGCCTCTGATAGGCATTCTTTCTCTCCCTTATAATAACCCGCTATACCTAGAACGACTTTTTGCTCTGTCGACTCCATGAATCATTCTTTGCACCATGTTTAGGCCAAAGGTGAAGATTTTTATTGTTCGTGGAATTTGCGGAGGAGAGAAAATTGAATAAAGTAGGGAGAATTCCGATGACTTGAAGAAGAGCATAGCGATGTACACTAGTGGGTTGGTGTTTTTGTTCATAGATTGGACTTTTAGGAGTATTTTTGGGGTTGGAGACACCATCGTTGAGTATTAGAAGGTGAGAGAGTTTTTCGAGGGAGGAGAAGAAAAGAGAGACGTGATGAGACTTGGCAATTAGAGTTTTGGAGAAAAAAGAGAGGTTTGGACCACTATTAGGGGTCGTTTTGTTCAAAATAAGGAATGGAAAGGGAATGGAATGGGATAAAAGGATGGAATGGAAATGGAATGTGTTACTTTAGACACTTGTTTGTTTTGATGTAGGAATGGAATCATTGGCCTAATGACTCCCTTACTTTTTGTTTCCTGTGGTGTGAGGAGGGTTTCAAGATGGGGGAATCAAAATTGGGCTAGTAAGGGAGTGAAAAAAATGGATAACCCAACCAAACATAAAATAAGGGAGTGTGTTACTTCAATCCGTTTCCAAGCCTAAAATATTTCCAACCAAACGGACTCTTAGAGTTTTGACTAGTCAAAAACTCTAAAAGGGGTATTTGGTAAAAGAGAGTTTTAGAGAGAGTTTTGGAATGAAAACTCTAAAAATGAAAAAGCTCCTATTAGGAGCTTTTTCTTTAGAGGATTAGGTAGAAATATATTTAATGACTTTTTATTCCCCTAATAATAATATTACACATATATATGGAAATGTCTATAAATGTCATTTTACACAAACAAATGGCAATAAACTTTTAGTAATCAGTTAATTTTTACCAAACGTATTTATTAAAAAAGTTGTCAAATCTGCTGAACAAAAAGTTAAAACTCTAACCGCTAAACTCTAAACTCTATTTGCCAAGCAGGGCCATATATTTTTTTTTTTTTTGGGAGGAAACCATAGATAAAGTCAAATAGTCAATGCCATTTTAACAATTAACTTGTTTTTCTTTTTAAGGGAAAAACAACAATTAACTGGTTATTACCTATTGTTGTAGGTAAGATCTACATCCAACTAATAAAAGTTAATATAGCTACAAGGATAATTTGTTCAAAATCCAAAAGATGACATAATTTGAGAAGATCGCGCAAATATTAACTTTTTTGAGACAATTTTTTCGAAATTAATTAAAAGGGTATTGCAGGCCAACAAAACAAAATATGATGATACCAAAGAAAGGAGAAACATACTTACGCATACATGGGAATGGAGGTGTTCGCAGGGGTGAACCACCGACCTTTGATAGCGGTGCACTCGAGGTCGGGAAAAGCTGGGGCCATCTCCACACCAACAATAGTCCCGTCACCATCTCCATCTATTTCGGAATCCTTTGAACTTCCAAGCAGGGGCGGAGATACACTTTGAGGTGTAGGGTCATTTGACCCCACTTTCATCTTGAATTGCATTATTTTTCAGTCAAAAGTTTAGTTTTATTTATGTAAAATTGGACCATTTACACCTATTAAAATAAAAAGGGAAATTTGATCATAGAGGTCTCAACTTTGGGTGACAATTTTTAAAAGGTCTGAATTATTGATTGACCAGTGTAGGTCCCAACTTTAGGGTGTCTTAAATTTTAGCGAACCTTAGTGACTTGAAACTGGCTTAATGGGTCATAACTTGTAGAACTTAGGTCAAACTAGAAGGGTTAATTGAGGGAGGGAAGTAGGAACTAGGTGAAATTTTACAAAATATCTTCAGTTTTAAGTCACCTAGGCTCGCTAAAAGTTAAGACCCCCTAAAGTTGGGACCTACAAAGGTAAATCAATAATTCAAACCTTTTAAAAATTATCAAGTTCAGACCTCTATTGTCGATTTTTCGTAAAATAAATAATTGCATCCAGTAATATATTATTCTGGATCCGCCACTGCCTCCAAGTGCCAAAGTTGTATCCATGGAGATGTGGATAGAAAGCATATAAAATGTTTCTTTATGAGACATGTCGTATGAACAATGTGAAGTTCACTCTTATTCAAATTATTTTGCACAATGTTCATTTTAATACATCATAAATAGTTCAGGTTGTATTATTTTCAGGGTCGGCGCTTGGCCGGAGCGATGTGATCGACTGATCAGGGCCTCGGATTGGTAGGGGCCCGAAAATTTCTTTACTTATTATTATTGTTACTAGAGTATATTAAATAAAATCATATGGATCAGTGGCAATGTGTTGTGCCTTACTTACCTCAAGTAAGAGGTTCGAATCCCTGCACATTCATTTTCGTACTCATTTCCATGCAGTACAGCTGTACTCTTATTTTTTTTATTCTTTTCAATTCCCACACTTTACGAGATGTTCCCATTCCCCATCAAAGGAAGCGGCATATGGGAGGTGGCACGTCATCAAGAAAACAGTGTATGAACAATATTTAGCTTGTTAACTTTTACTACTACTACCTCCGTTTCTTTTTAATTGTTACACTTACACTTTTCACGCATGCCGATGCACTACTTTGAGCCTTTATATCTCTAATTTTGTATTTGTAAAAAATATAAAAACTACATATTAATAAAATACATACTAATACGAATCTAACAAGATCCTACATGACTATGTTTTTATTCACGTATAAATCACAAATGAGGGTCAAAGTACAATTTGTGAATAGTGTAAAATGTCAAAGTGTAACAATTAAAAAGAAATGGAGGTAGTATATGTTAAAGATATCTATCAATCTTCTAAAAATTCATCATCTTAGATTTATTCTTCTACTCTTAAATCTTAATCTTTCATAATTAGTTCCTTTAATTTTTAGTTATCCAACAATCACACATTATTTTTACGAACTTTTTATACTTCCTCCGTTTTCGTTTATTTGCAACATATAATTTTATCTGTCACAAAAAATCTCATTTGTTGCAACTAAATAAAACGAAAGAAGTATATACAAAGTTTATTTAGTTATAATAATTTTTGGAAAAAAAAAAAAGAAATTTAAGGGTTTCTTTTTATAAATTGGCACAGGGCCCCTGAAATCCTATCCCCGGCTCTGATTATTTTCCACATATTATTAGAGAATTCAGATTATTATTAGCCAATATTTTAATAATAATTAAAAAGAAGCATTTCAAATATGTGTACAAGCTTAAGCACATGTCATCGTATCAATAATTAAAATTAAGGGTATGTTTGGGGACAACTTTCGAACTAGCTTTTAGTGTATTGACCAAGTCAAAACACTAACTATTAAGAGTTTGGCATGATAGAGTTTCAAGCGCAAAGGCTACACATACATTGGGTGTATGTGGGCCACACATACACTAGGTGTGTGTTACTTCTAAAATTTAAAGCTTGTGTATGTGTTACTATTAAAGTGTATATTATTACTGAAAATGTTACAAACTTACAATGTTTCGATAGATAATTTTGTTGTCAATGATTTATTCTTTATCTTTGTTTAAAAAATCTATTTTATGAAGTTTTTTGTTTAGATTTGTATGAATCCATTGTTTAAAACTAAAAAAAGAATTGTAATTTTTTTTTTCTAGATTATTCATATATTAGCTTCATCTTCACAATTTTTCTACTATTGATTTCCACTAAATTTTCCTGTCGTTTTCAATTATTTATTTGTCTAGAATTATAATGTTATATTTTCATCCCTACCATGTAATAAAATGCAATTCGAAATATAGTATTTCAATCGTCTATGCATTATGTAAATTTAAACATCCTTGAATAACAACACAGGTTCAAATGATTATAGGTTTGTAATTTTTTTAGTAACAGTATACATTTTAGTAATAACAATATAAATGGTATACATTTTAATAGTAACACATATCATAGAATTCAAATATCGTTGGATGTATGTGTGGCCCACATACACCGAATGTATGTGTATCATCTCTCGAATTTCAAGAGAAAAAGTAGCTTTGTTTTGTTTTTCAAAAAGAAGTAAAAAAATCCGATCTCATCTTCATTCTTGCTCTGCCTCCATCCAAATTTAGCATAATTTAATGAATGTTGAGGAAAATCCATAATTTCTTATAATAGTCTTTTTATTCAAACATCATCACTGTTTAGGGTAAAAACTTGTAAGATGGGGGATGAATCGGAGTTAGAGGTCGATGGCTGATGAAGATAACCAGACACTCGGGGAATGAAGTGAGCCCTGCAAAAACAAGAGTTAGACTACCCCGGGGGTGTGTCCGAGATTGCCCCTCGGACGATCAAGTCAGTTAACTGCTCAACGGTACATGTGAAGTGGTTTATCTAGAATTCATTACCTCAATAAATGGCGATTTGGTCTCTATTTATAGGCGTTGAAATGTGTGAAAAATGCCTTGCCAAGCTGGCACGAGGTCTAGACCGGGCCAAGCCTCTCGACCTGAGCAGCCATTTGATCATTAAGGTCTAAGGAGGGTCTGGCCCACCGAGAAATATATTGGGCCCAAACATTATCCCGCACAAATTATGCGAAGGAAGGTTTCCCTGGAGTCGCACATTTTGCGGAATCTCGGATCTTCCCTTGTCATGGTCAGGTGCCGTTGTTGTGGACAGTGAACTTCAGATGTTTTCATGCTCCGTTGGTGATATCTCAAGGAACTAGGACCTGATACGTCTCAAGGAATGTATCATCCATACTCGAGATATTGCAGGGGTTAACAGGCGCTATGTCTCGAGGGACTCTATGGACTTCGCTCGAGATGCCAAGGGGCTAAGGAGCCTCATATTCCTCGAGGGACGATTTTGACCTCGCTCGAGATATCTGAGGAGCATCCTGACCTCGTTCGAGATGTCTTAGGGGCTAATGATCCCCATGTATCTCGAGGAGTAATCTAACCTCGCTCGAGATGACTCAGGGGCTAATGATCCTCATGTATCTCGAGGTGTGGGTTATAACGTCGTAGCACTTGACGAGCGTCGACTCCAGTAGTTGCAGTGATTTTGGAGTATCCTTCACTCGATTTGGGTGAAGTGCTTAGGTGTAGGTCTTTTCGTCCAGCTGGATTCAATCAGCTTGTTGGGCCGAGGTAGACTGGATTATAGCGAAGGGAGGTTGTTCTGGTTAGGGGCGGATTTTTGGTGAACTCAGCTGAATTTAATTGATTCAGTGAGCCAAGGTGAACTGGTCTGAGTGGCTGACAGAGATTACCTGGAGTGGGGCGACTTGGGCGTGTCGTGAGGCCCAGTATAAGCTTGCTTCTTTCTAGAGCCCTTCGAGCCCGTTAGATGTCAACAGTCACTCACAATGCGGCTTACATAAAGAAGAGGGGACTGCTTCATTTTGTCTCATTCCTTATTCTAATTCTCTGGGAATTGCCGTTTGCGTGAAAAATTACTGTCTTGAGAGCATGGAAGTCGACAGCCGCCATTCGACCAATAGAGGATCTCGAGGACCTTCCACAAAAGGTACGACCTACTTCCCTTGCTTCTTTTCTTAATTATAGGTAGACCCTTCTGGATGAAGTCCCCTATAGACAAATACTGGGGGCTCGTCGTCTAGCTTGAGGACCCCTCCTCCTCTGCCGAAACCACTATTCGATGGGGTTTTAATAAACGGGGTTCCCGTGGTGTCCGTATTAGCATTCGATTTCCCTGACTCCTCTCAAGTGCTCGATGCCTTACCGTGCTCGAGCGACGATATTTCAGTAATTTCTGATGGGGGAGGAGTTGAATAAGCCTCCACACGGGATCATCATTTCTCGACCCGAGCTGTAAGGAGTTACTTAGATGATCTTTTCGATAGCCATGTGGTTTATAATGGACGGAAGCAGTGAAGATCATTCCCTTGGCCTCAGCACGAGCGGTAGGGAGAAAGAGGCTCAGTCTCAGGCGAGGGGCATCACGCATTTCTATGTTCGAGGGCCCTTCATGCAATTCTTGGGAGATAACCTCCGCTTCCCCGAGAGCTCGTACTGGATTCATCATTTGTACCCCTTGTATAAACCTGAACCCGATGAGACTATTTGTACTCCCCCGATGGGTCGCGTAGCTCTATATAAGGCATACCTCGACTTGGGTTTGAGGTTTCCCCTTCATCCTTTCATAATCGAGGTACTTCGCTCATACAATGTTTCCCTCTGCTAGTTGATGCCCAATAGCGTAGGCTGGATGGTGGGCTTCCTTTCGATATGTGTAATGATGGAAATGGAGCCTCCCTGACTCTTTGGCGAAACATGGTGAAATTGGTCGTAATGTCTGCGACATCGAATGGGGAGGGGTGATGGAGCTTCCAGGTTCGCTTTCCTTATAAGATCGTGGGCACCATGCCCACAAACCAATACTTTTTCGGCACCGAGTTCATGTATATATATATCGAGCCGAGCAGTGCGATTTCCCCATTGTTCCTTCGCTCGAAGGCCCGAACTTGGCCTTAAATATATCGGTGTCTCAGATGTTAGAGGACGAAGCAAGGGTGGCTATTTACTGCCAGACTATCACCTCGATTGTCAACAGTGATCGAAAGCATATTCCTCGACATTGGAACCCAAGCGCAGAGGATTCGAGTGACGAACACTTCCTATCGGTGATGGGGGCTGAGTCCTCTTTATCCTAAGGGTAAGAAAACCTTATTGTTGGGCACACGGCCAGATAGTTTGTCCACAGTTACTAACTTATTTTCGTTATTGTGCAGTTATTGTCCGTCAAGAGCTCAACGAAGAGCTGCAGAAGCGTCTGACGGCTAACCAACGGGTTCAAGAGCAGATACGCCAAAAGATGTCGAGGGGAGATACTCAGGTCCCTCGTGCCCCCAAGGTAACATTTACCCTCTCTCGATATTTCCTTTTATTTGATTGTTTGTTATATGACCTCCTCCCTCCCTTGCAGGATCCTTGGAAGAGGCCACGCACTTGTCCTCCCACTGCTTCTGCCATTGTGACGCCTCAAGCAGATGAGGATAGCGGAAGGAGGGTCACTATGGGCTCCGCTCCTCGATCGAGGGAGGGACCGTCCCATCCTCGAGAGGCTATAGACGAGTCCTCTCCTCGAGAAGAGGATCCCTTGCTCCGGAAGAAGAGGAAGACGACGGACCCAGAGCCTGCCTCGCAGCCTTTTACCGAGCCGTCGGGGATGGAGAAGGCCAGGCGTTTCGACCTTGCTATCAAGCGATTCCTCACCAAGGTAGACATCGAGGTCTGCCGGAATTTAAGTGAGGAAGAGGAAGTCGAAGCCCTTCACTCTTCCTGGATCGACGTGAGCTTTGATCAACATTGTTCTCCTTTTATTTCATGTTTTGAGCTAACCTCTATTTGTTGTTTTCAGTGCTCGGTTCGGATGGCCGTCATGAGCCATCGACATACAATTGACTTTCGATGCCTCCAAGAGGAATTGGCTGACCAGAAGGAGCTGGCTTTGAATCGTAAGCTCGAAATCGATGGGCTTAAAAAAGACCTCGAGGTGGAAAAACAAAAACTCATTGATGAGAAATCCTTATGGGAGCAGAAGATCCTCGCTGTCCAAAGCCAAAAGGACTCGATCAAGTGGCAGTACAACTCTTCGAAGGGCGAGTCCTTGCAGGCCAGGGAGCAGATTGTCCAAGATTGGAAAAACTCCTAGACTGGCAAGAATTTTGCTCCGTACATGAGGCCCCTTGGAGCAGAGGTCGCAACTGAAGTCACCTTGGGAAAGCCTCGAGTGGCTTTGAGGAGAGCGTATTCCTCGGTCGACTAGGCAGAATCGAGGGAGAGGTCGTAGCTACGAAACTCGAGGCTGATGTCTCCCTTGATATCGATGGGCCTCAGGGAGGTGATGCTCAAAATGTCGAGGTCCGGGAGCATGGCGGAGAGGAAGAGCTCAACCAGCAAGTCGACACTAGTGCCTCCACCTCTGTTGACTCTAAAGACACCTCGGGCAGCTCAACCAGCAATTCTTCGAGCAGCTCTGACTGAAACTTTTGTTAGTCAGCCTTTTATATTTAGGCTGATCCTCAGTGACCCTATGATGTAAAGTTTTTTGTAATAAATGAAATTGTTGGTTTTCCTTTTGAGTGTGTCGCCTTTTTATAATATTGCTCTTTTGCTATTTGTTTTTTTAATATTGATCTCTTTTATGTTTCGATGTGCTATTTTTCGACTAGGGTTCGATTTGCAACTCCACTCGATGTGTTGTATCCTGGAGCTCAGATAATCTCTCGGGGTGTTTGGTGTAGCAGGGAGCTCACGATTTTAGGGAATGTGACTAGCATGTGGCGCGTCTTTGCGCGACTGAGCCCACGCGTGAGGCCCATGAAGGTGGTTGTAGTTATTGTTGCCTTGTGACCGTGGTCCCGCTTATTTATAAGTACGGGACCTGGTCATTTCCCCAAAACTCACAACTCCAATTCTCACCTTCTCTTATTTATCTCGACTACCAATCCCCTTCTGTCTTTACACTCGAATACCAATGTTTCAACCTCCTATTACTGCCGAGGCACTTCGAGCGGCTTAGCGTCGCCAGCTGGCTAAGTTCAGCTCGAATGCGGCTTCCCCTTCGACTGGGGTGACTGCTACTTCGAAGGTCTTCCTGACTGACGGGGCCTCCTCGAAGGATACTCCTTCGATCGAGGTTAGGGGCTTGCCCTTAACAGCTCCCGTACTTAAGCAGGAACCTCGGGAGGTTAAGCTCGAGGGACCATCCTCTGGCGACTCCTCTAGAGCCGAGAGGCGATACCTCCTCGAGAAAGCGATTAAGGCCGGAGGAGTCTCTCCGGATGCCCTTCCTAGCTCTCTCAAGGACGAAAACGGCTAAGAGATTCGACAAGGCCTCGGGGTATCTCATGACTTCCACTTATGAGAAGGCATACCTGGCCCCCAGGGGGCAGGAGCTCGAAGCCATTAAGGCAACCCTGGTCGAGGTATAATAACTCGTTGTTTACTTGTTTTCTCTCTTGTTGTATTATGACTGTATTTATTTGTATCAGTTGTCGATCAGGGTTCGAAGGCCGAGTTATCCTTCAATGAAAGGTTCGCCCTGACTAACCGGCTTCAGATTGATGAGCTCAAGCTTTCGAAGGCCGAAGGGGCTATCAAGAAGGACCAGAAATCCTCCGATGATAAGATTGCTGAGTATTAGGAAACCCTCGGGGTCCTCACAAAGCAGAGGTTCTCGGCCAGCAGGAGGCGGCGGGAGGCTGCCAATGAATGTCGGGAGGCCTTGGCTAAGGCGAAGAGGGCTGACAAGAGGGCCGAGGAGTTCATTGCTCAAGCCACTGCGTGTCGAGCCCTGATCATTGACAACAGGACGGTCTCCCTGAAAGGGAGGACCTTTCTCAATGACGCGTCGCTGCAGGCTTTTGAGATTGATCATGTTGAGGCTCTCTAAAAAGTGCGATTTGTTCTCAAGAAGGTAGTTCCCCCCTGACCTCTCTTGGAAATATGTGGAGGAGGTGGTTGCGACACTCTCTCAAGAGGAGACTGTCACGCCTCGGGAGGATAAAGAGGCCAAAGCTAAGGCCCCTAAGGATGAGGACCAGGCTTCTGCTCGCTGCTTCTTCTCCCTGCTCGCTTCTTCTTCTCGGCTGTCTCCTACCATGGTTAATGTTAAACCCTTAAAGTTACTTGTTGTATTTATTATTTCTTTACCTTGTAATATAGCTGCTTCGATGTCTTGTATCTCGATTGATGAAATAATACTTGATTATTTATGTACTTTGGTCCTATTTTGCTAAGTTTGTGCCTTCCAGATTCATTTATCAACGATATTTTTGATTCATGATTTGCCAATATTACAATAGCAGTTGATCTGCTGAGTATCATCATTACAAAAGTTGGGCATAATATTATGCCCCAAAAAGTAATGACATGCTATGCCCCCAATCTCGAGGGAGAAACTTACACATAAAATTTGCAAAGGTTGTAAGCGTACAATGGTCGAGGGAACGGATGTCCTTCTTGATCTTCAAGGCGATAGGTGCCTGGTCGAATAACGATAGTGACCTTGTAAGGTCCTTCCCAGTTGGATTGTAGCTTGTCAAGGTGAGGTTCTCGGCCCGTTGCTTCAAATTTTCTCAGGACCCAATCGTTGACCTGGAACGGTTGATGTTTGACTCGTTGATTGAACAATCTTGTGATTTTGAGTTTGTAGGAGACGACTTTGGGGAGGACTTTACGTCGAGTTTTAGGGAGAAGATCGAGGTTAATCCGCTTTTCTTCTTCATTGTTGTTATAGTCATAGAAGGTGACCCTTGGTGAGGAGATACCGACTTCGACTGGCAGCACAACCTCTCTTCCATACACCATGTTGAATGGTGTTTGCCTTATAGCTTCTCGAACCGTCATTCTTGTCGACCCTAGGACGTCGGGTAAGTCATCGATCCACAAGCCTTTCGCTCCTTCGAGCATGGTTTTTAATCCCTCAAGTACTACTTTGTTTGCGGGCCTCTGCCAGCCCATTACTTTGAGGTCGAATGATGGTGGAGAATCTGGTCTCGATGTCCAATCGGAAGCAATATATTCCTTTGTTGGCCCGCTATTGAATGGTCGACCATTGTCCGAAATCAGAACTCGAGGGACATCGAATCTGGTGATCAACTTTTGCTAAATAAACTGATGTATTTGTTTATCTGTGACGGAGGTTATGGGTGTAGCCTCGACCCACTTTGTGAAGTAGTCCACAGCTACCAAAAGGAATCTTCATTGGCTCAAAGGAGGAGGAAAAGGTCCTAACAAATCCATGAGGCACTTGAATGGTGGTCAAGGGGCTGGCAGCTTGATGGAGAAGGTTGGCGTGCATCTCCTTGCACTTCTGGACCAGACTCGAACCATCTTCTATCAATGTTGGCCAGTAGTACCCTACTCGAAGGGCTTTATCAGCGATGGTTCTGGCCCCTTGATGACTCCCACATGCCCCTTAGTGTATTTCTCGGAGCACATAGTCTCCTTATTGTGAGGTCAAGCAGCGGAGGTGGTGAACGATTTTTTGTACAACTACCCCTCGTGGCAGGTAAACCATCGATCTCGCATCTTCGTATTGTTTCTGCCTCCACCTCATCTTGAGGCAATATACCATCCTTGGAGAAAGATATTATCTTTTCCATCCAAGTAGGGCTTCTGGCTACTCCCCAATTTATGCTTGGGACCTTAAGCTCAGAAGGAAGGAATTCACTACGCGAGAGGGCAAGAGCTAAAGAAGAGGTCCCCGTCCTCTTCGGGGCAGATTCTTACGACTAGGTGAACCTGAAGGAGCGTGGAAGTTTAGAAAGGATGCCATGCTTATCGTTTCGCGGTCGAGTTGGTGAACCTGAAGGAGCGTGGAAGTTTAGAAAGGATGTCATGCTTATCGTTTCGCTTCCCACATGATTGGTCGAGGTAAGAAGTCTTCGTCCGACCTAGCCAACCTCGATAGTGCCTGTGCCTGCTGGTTCTCTGGTCAAGGGGTGTAAGTGATGACGAATAGAGCTAAATCTGTTGATGTGCCTCCCCATCCGTCCTAGAAGTTTAACATGATTGCCCTGAGGCTTCGCTCGAGATTGTCGCTGAGACGATTTGCTAGCTGTTGGAGGTCTTGCCATGTGACATGGTAGGGACTCGGCTGCTCATATCGAAGGGGCTCGATTCAGGGTAAGGTCGCCCTCTATGAATGTTCCCCAAGAATGATAGTGTTGGTTGCCTCTCGAGGTTGGACTTCCTATAGGACGTGCTGGTGCCTGGAGGAAAGAACGGGGGCCTGGCGATGGTCTCTCGTTGTCTCGTCGGCTACCATGAAGGAGGGGGTCCTCCTTGGTGTGATGAGCTCGAGGGTCTTCGGTTTCGTCGAGTTCTCCAAGTGTTGGCCATTACTTTTTGCTCAATATCCCCGTAGACGGCGCCAACCTATTTCGGGTAAAAACTCGTAAGATGGGGGATGAATCAGAGTTAGAGGTCGGTGGCTGATGAAGGTAACCAGTCACTCAGAAAATGAAGTGAGCCCTGCAAACACGAGAGCTAGACTACCTCGGGGGTGTCTGTTCCGGGATTGCCCCTCTGATGATTAAGTTAGTTAATTGCTCAACGGTAAATGTGAAGTGGTTTGTCTAGAATTCATTATTACCTCGATAAATGGAAATTCGGTCCCTATATATAGGCGTTGGAATGTGAAAAATGCCTTGTCAGGCTGGCACGCCGTCTGGGTCAGGCCATAACTCTCATCCTGAGCAGCCATTTGATGATTGAGCTCTAAGGAGGGTCTTGCCTTGATTAAGTTTTGAGAATATATATGGCCCATTGAGAATATATTGGCCTCAAACAATCACCAATATAGATTGAAGGTACTTATGCTATTGGGTTTTCTTAGAAACTTTTCGATGTCGTTAACGGCCGCAGAGGTTCTGGTTATGGTGGTGGTTGTGACAGCCGTCGTAGCCATTAGTGGAGGAGAGCACATAGGTGGTTGTTGAAACTCTAAGGAACTGAGAGAGAGGGGAGGAGAACGATAGGAGGAGGGGGAGATAGAGAACAAAAGAACGAAAACAGACCACCAACAAGCAACAAGACAAACCAACTATCGCCGCTGCCTTACCATCCAAACCCCCACCATAAGTGATGAATACAAAGGGCTTATATCTCAAATTCTCTTTGCTGTGAAGAAAGAGTGAGAGAAAGTGAAACAAAGAGTGTGTTGTAGGAAGTGGCTAGAACTTATTAGTTTAGATGACCTGTATATAGTACATAGGAAGTAGTATTCCTATTTTAGTAACAGTTGCTTGCATAGTATATTGACTAGTATGCACTGAGAATTTGAGATAAATGCGACTTTTATGTTGGCTAAAATTTTAAAATTATATAGCATAACTCATTTTCGTGAACAAGGTTGTTTAAAAGGGTATTCGTAATAACATCAACAATGTGTTTATAATATGAACATAATTGAATAAGCTAAAATTGAATTTATTATATAAAAAAAAGGGTATTCGTAATAACACCAACAATGTGTTTATAATATGAACATAATTGAATAAGCTAAAATTGAATTTATTATATGATCATAATATAGACATTGAATTTAACTAAAATTTATCTATTATATAAAAAAAAAGCACTCTGTGCATAATAACATTAACTACTTGATCATGTGTATTGAAATTAATGTTATAATTAAATAATATGTTAGTTTTATGTTATATAATCTTAACAAGCATTTTTACTAACCAGAT
Source organism: Beta vulgaris subsp. vulgaris (assembly GCF_026745355.1). Classification (NCBI taxonomy): domain Eukaryota; kingdom Viridiplantae; phylum Streptophyta; class Magnoliopsida; order Caryophyllales; family Amaranthaceae; genus Beta; species Beta vulgaris. The sequence continues at coordinate 58,836,546 of NC_079207.1, forward strand.
ATATTTTAAATAACTACTTTCACAGCTAAAAGTTGACAGCTCTACCACATAAATAACACCTACTCAAACAAGTAAACCTACTTTTCACCAATTTTATATGCTGGTTCAATAAATTCAATATTTATTTTTAAAATAACTTATATTAAAAGGAATATACGACTTTTCACTTGCTCAAAAAATTGTATAAATTTAAGATTATATTCAACCCTTAAAAATTTTAAATTACCTGTTTTAACTAAAATGCTTGTGTAATGAGGAGTATAAAAAATTGTAAAATATTAGTTATATCTAATCTTTGGATAAGTATTGAAATCACATCCCTGGTATTGTAAATAAAAGATAAAAAAATTGACATAAAATAAAGCAATTAATAAACAAAAAAGGAAAAAGAAATTAAAAACGTTGATTAATAATTTTACCTTACGCTATTATATAATGTTTATTTGCTAGACCGCTACCTATAAATCTCAAACATTGCCTATAGTAACGTTCTAGAACCACTATCCATAATCTACTCCAACCGCTACCCGCTACTACAACCACTACCTTGCCAAACACTCACAATTTTCTTAAATAGCGTTTTGATCTCTTTTTTTTAATCCATTTAAGCCAAGAAGGCAGCACAAATTACAAAGAATGTATGGGGATTCGAACTTGTGACCTGTCGTTCACAACACCTCAATCTTGACCAGTAGGCCGAGAAATCCTTAGTATAGCGTTTTGATCTTGTCCAACTGCTTCCCTCTACCTAAAATGCTAGTGCCAAACAGGGCCTTTCGTCTAGAGATGGTAAAATATTACCCAACCCGCCAACCTAATCCAAACCCAACCCATTTGTTAAAGTTTAGTCCCTTGAACTCGTCAAAATTTGCCAGTCTTTATTTTCGCAGGCCCGCCCGATCAGGCATCCGTCGCAAATTATGATCAAACGGACGTCGCTCGATCAGGCCCAAGACGTTAGCAGATTTGGAGAAGTTGACCGCCTGATCGGGCGGATGTCGCTCGACCCGATCGGGTGGCTTGGCGGCTACGCGTTTTGACTTATTCCGGTTTTCTGATTTATCTTTTAGGGTTTGTATGGGGTTCCTTATGTTGTAAAAGGGCTTCCTGGTGTTCATTATTTAACACACAACTTTAGAAACACTTTTCGCCACTAGTATTTTAGGACTCCTTTTATTTTTCTTTCTAGTTTTTCTCCATTACAGTGAAGAAGCTCTAATCCTCCATCTGTGGACGTAGGTCAAATTTGACTGAACCACGTAAATTCTTGTGTTCTTTGTTTGTTCATCTTTATTATTTTCTCACCGTTATTATTCCATTGATTTGGTTTTGCATTAAATCAAACTACAGCACTCGGTTTCCTAACAAACTGGTATCAGAGCTTGGTTGTTAAAGATCTTAGGTGTTTATATAATGAGTTTGATTTTTTTTATTATGTCAGTGAAAATCTATATTGATAAATTTGATAGGCAAGTAAATTTTGGCCTATGGTAACTAAAGATGAAAGCCATCCTGGTTCAAAGTGGCTGTCACAAGGCTCTTGAAGGTGCATCCAAAAAGCCTTCGGGTATGACGGATGACAAGTAGGAGGAGATAGATTTGAAGACACTCTCAGCGATTCATCTATGTGTATCTAATGAAGTTTTGAGAGAGGTTGCCAAAGAGACGACTGCTGCGGGTTTGTGGTTGAAGTTGGAGTCACTTTATGTGACAAAGTATGTGACCAACCGTCTACTACTAAAATCTATAATTCATGATCACAGTCTAGAAGAATGTAAACCGCTTAAGTCTCATTTTGATGAATTCTTATCTATAATTATGGATTTGAAAGACATAGATGTTGATATCGACGATGAGGATGTGCATATTAGATTGTTGTCACTACAAAAAAAAGCTTATATAACGACGGATTTTCGGAGACGGATATATATCCGTTTCTAATTTAGAGACGGAATATTGATAATCCGTCTCTAAATTTATTTAGAGACGGATTTTTTAAATCCGTCTCTAATTAGAGACGGATTTTTAAATCCGTCTCTAACTTTAGGGACGGATTTTAAAAATCCGTCCCTAAATTAGAGACGGATTTTAAAAATCCGTCTCGAAATAAATTTAGAGACGGATTTTGAAAATCCGTCTCTAACTTAGGGACGGATATTGATAATCCGTCCCTAAAGTTAGAGACGGATTTAAAAATCCGTCTCTAAAGTTAGAGACGGATTTAAAAAATCCGTCTCTAAATTTACATATGAATATTTTATTCCACGTATTTAATTTAGAGACGGATTTTCAAAATCCGTCTCTAATTTAGGGCGGATTTTTAGAATCCGTCTCTAATTTAGGGACGGATTTTTAGAATCCGTCTCTAATTTAGGGACGGATTTTTAAAATCCGTCTCTAAATTTAGAGAGGATTCTAAAAATCGTCTCTAAATTCAAATATGAATATTTTATTGCGCTTCTTTAATTTAGGGACGGATTTTAAAAATCCGTCTCTAAGTTAGAGACTGATTTTAGAAATCCGTCTCTAATTTAGGGACGGATTTGAAAATCCGTCTCTAAATTAGGGACGGATTTTTGAATCCGTCTCTAATATTTCTTCTACATATTACCAATATTATGTAGAGAAGTATACAAGTTGTATTTGGTGTAGTTGGTTGGAGCTTCTTCTCGTTTCTTTGAGGTTACAAGTTCGATTCCTACGAACAGCGATTCTTGCGACTGTGGAGTCTTCTTATCCTTTCCCTTGTAGAGCTGAACCGGGTTTACTTAAGGGATATTCCTAAATGGTAATGAGATCAACTTGAACTAGGTAGGTAATAATAGGTGATTAAATATAATCATGATAATATTAGGAACTATCGTGTTGTTAATTTCGTTTATATATTTTTTATATTTTCAGCGAATTTAGAGACGGATTTGACCTATTTAGGGACGGATTTTGTCCATCTCTAAATGGAGTTTTTTTTGTAGTGTGTGTTCTTTACCACCTTCATAAAAGCACTTTTGAGATACCTTATTATATGGTAAAGATAATTTGAGTTTGCAGAATGTTAAGGAGGCCTTAACTTAGAGAGATTTAATTGATAATAAATTGGTTAATAAATCTAATAATTCTGCTCACACAAATGCTTTGGTTGCTCATGGTGGAAAGAATTCTGGCAAAATCTGTAACTATTGTCATGTGAAGGGTCATATTAAATATGAGTGTTGGAAATTAAAGAAGAAAAACGGAGAAAGGTCCAATGAGGATCAATCTGCAAATATCGTTGACGTTGTTCTTGATGATGATCTTACACTTTAGGGTTACAAGATTTAGGGATGCGGTTTCCACGATCTCTTTATGTTTGGTGCCCTTTTGAGATCTCTTGGTAAAACGAAAAACCGTGTAGATTTTCTTTTTTGGAGTGTATGATAGATTGTTTTTGAGTTTATAATAAATTAGTAATCTTGGTTCTGCATTAGATTTTTCGTTTTCTAGTTACGCTCTTTCTTATCTCAAATTTGGCACTTTTAGATTTATTCAGTACAATTCAGTAGTGGAAAAAACCTCATATGTCACTTAGTAATCCAAACCATGAAAACCTCTCCCGTCTCCTGTCTCCCGTCTCCCCTCTCCCCTCTCTCTCATAACGGCGCCTCTTCCCCATCTCCTCTCAAAAACCCTAAAACTCCTCTCATCAGTCCCCTCTCTTCTTCCCCCTCTCCTCTTCCTCCTCTCCTCAACTCCCTCTCATCAGAAATTCGTCATCGACATCGTCGTTTTCATAATCAACTCCCATCAAAAGTTCGTCATCAACACCGTGGTTTTCATCATCAACAACCAGATCTTGTCTCTCCTCTCATCACTCATCAAAAATTCATCTCTCTGTCTCTTGTCGCTGTCATCAACTTCATCGCTCGTCTCTACGTCGCTCGTCGATGTCAACAAGTTCGTCAGTCATCGACTCCGTCGCTCGTCGCTCCTCGCTGTCATCAGCTCCATCGCTCGTCGCTCGTCGCTCCTCTCATCCCTCTTCGTGTTTCTTTTTCTCCAGATCTGGGGTTAATTTTTTTCGTTTTTCATTTTCGTTCCACTCTCTTATTTTCGTTTGTAATTAGCTTAGTTTTAAGTTTATAATTTCATTTCTGAATTTTTATTGTTATTTTGAGTTTTTTTTTTCTAGATCTGGGTTTTACTTTTTATGTTTATTTCTTAATTTTCGTATTTTGTTCTATTTTTTATGTTATATTCTTGTATACGTTTTCGGTTGATTTCTTTTTTTTTAGTTTTATTTAAATTTCAATTATTTTAATTTTGTATTTTTATTTGGTTATATTCTTGTATAATGTTTTTTTTTTGTTGATAGTTTATTTGGTAATTAGCTTGTATATAATGTATAATGTATTTTTATTTGGTTATATTCTTGTATAAAGTATTTTTATTTGGTTATATTCTTGTATAATGAATTCCCTAGGTTGGATGTTTATGTTGATAGTTGTTACTTGCTGGGATTTTGTCTTAGAATTTCGTGCCAACAAAAGTAAGAATAATGGCATACAAAGCAGTATTTGCTTTGTATTTAGTATTTTTTTTTATAGTCAAAAGTAATAAACTGATGCGGTCATGTCAACAACCGCATCAGTTAAGTAAATTAACTGATCAAATTTTAGACCAGATCAGTTAATTTTTATAATCTGATATGGGCCTATCTGATGTGGACCAAAACCGCATCAGTATGCCCGATTTTGACCGCATCAGATGGGCTTTTTTCTACTAGTGATTGCAATTTCGAAATTATTGCCTTTTGAGTTTGTTGTTGAGATGAAGAAGTGTTTGAAGAGAGTTTGGTCGATTTGAGGAAGCATGCTTGGCGTTGGTGACTTTATACTCTCGATCTAGGCCATGTGATGGTTTTGTATACGATTTTGTGTTCGAAGACGCACCGGTACACAATTATTGTTCGTTTTCTGGATTTCTTACAATGGGTAGGCTTATGGAATTTTGTTTAAGGTGGAGGTTCTATGGTTTTTTGGTGAGCGTTACTTCTTGGTTCAAGATGGAGTTACCTTATTTGATCGTTTCAAGTCAAGGTGGAGATTTGCTAAAGCTTGGTGCCTTGAACTCTTCAAAACTCATTAATCTTTGTTTTCACAATCCCGCCCGCCCGATCGGGCGTCCGTCGCGAATTACGATCGGGCCCGAGACATCAGCAGAATTTGGAGAACTTGACCTCCCGACCCGATCAGGCAGCTACACGTTTTGACTTATTTCGGTTTTCTGATTTATCTGTTATAAAAGGGCTTCCTGGTCTTCATTATATAACACACAACTTTAGAAACACTTTTAGCCTCTAGTATTTTAGGACTCCTTTTATTATTCTCTCTGGTTTTTCTCAATTATAGTGAAAAAGCGCTAATCCTCTATTTGTGGATGTAGGTTAAATTTGACTGAACTACGTAAATCCTTGTGTTCTTTGTTTGTTCAGCTTTATTGTTTTCTCGCCTTTATTATTCTATTGATTTTGTTCCGCATTAAATCAAACTACAACACCCGGTTTCCTAACATCGTTAATAATGAGTTGGGTCAAAAATTTTAACCCGTTTAATTAAATGGGTCGACTTGACCCAACCTGTTTAATTAAATGTGTTGTGTCAGGTTGAAATTTTGACCTGATTTAAACCCGTTTAATCCATTTATGGAAACAACCTCAAAAACCTAACTCATTTCACAACTAAAAAAATTGGAATAGCCCATATAATAAGTTTAAAAGTAAAAAACCCTAACTGATTACAGTTAATGTTCGACAATTGATTATGCACTTGTAATGGTGTTGATTTTGAATAATGGTTGGGTTGGATTGATTTTGAATAATATCTAGCATATGGTTATGTAATAACTTAATTAAGTTGCTGTCTATATTGCTTTGTAATATAATTTTTGTTGTTTTATTCGAAAAAACACGAAAAAAAATTTAGCAGGTTGACCAAAAGGTTGACCCGTTATTCATAAGGTTGGGTTGAGTTGTGATTTCCCACTCGTTTAAGTTAACAGGTCGGATTAGGTCAAGGGGTTCTCAACCCGTTAACCTGCCAACGCAACCTAATCTTGACCCAACCTAACTCATTGACAGCCCTACGTTCGTCTATTTAAAAGGAAATACAGTTCCTTGGGCGACTGTTCCACAATGATTTATAGCTGGTCTTGCACTTTCTATGGGTTCTCAGATGACCGTTGCAAAATTAGCGACGAATTTTTTTCTACATTGTCCGTAAAATTTTTCGCAACGAATTGCCTATTCTGATGCGTAGCCCAACAACAGTTTTGGAATCTGCCGCTAGGATTGTAGCTTAATGCCCCTTTAATTTTCTTTTACTTGTAAGTTTAGCATATTGTGAGGAATATGTAAAAGGTTTATCTATATACAACATAGAAGTTAAGGAGACACAAGGATATAACGTTGAAAAACCCTTCTTTTTAAAAGCTAATCTCCACATTTTTTCGGAAAATATTAGATGATAGAAATATTTTGGAAAAAAGGTAATTTATTCCAGAAAACTGCATCAAATCATTTTTTTCATTGCTTTACAGGGAAATTCCTCATGTACCCCTGAAATTTCACATAATTCTCAAATTGACCCTCATATTTGAAAAATTCCTCAAATACCACTAAACTCTCTATTTGTGCTTAAAATAACCTTATTGCTAACAAAACTCTAGTGCCCTTAGTGTTTTCTCTCTTCCTCCAAACTTTTCTCTCTCCCTTCCCACCATCCTCCATTGATGACTATCGAAAGCTCCAACCTTTCTCTCTCTTCCCACCTCCATGCCTTTCTCTCTCCTCCCAATCATCATCTTCCATCACTTCTTTCTCTATCCTCTTTTGCTATTTTCTCACTCTAGAAGAGCAGCACAATGAACTGTAATTTCTCTCTTTGATGACAACAATGGCAGCCTACTATGAGCTCCACTTCCTTGTAGAGATAGATCTTTCAATGGGTCTTAAAAAACTACAGAAATGGCAGCCACCATTATCATCTAAAAAATCAAAATTTAAAATGTATCTTTCTTAAATTCTCAAATTCGAGGGCTCAAACCATATAATCTCCAATAATTCTGCTCACACAAATGCTTTGGTTGCTCATGGTGGAAAGAACTATGGCAAAATCTGGAACTATTGTCATGTGAAGGGTCATATTAAATATGAGTGTTGGAAATTAAAGAAGAAAACAGAGAAAGGTCCAATGAGAATTAATCTGCAAATATTGTTGACGTTGTTCTTCATGATGATCTTGCACTTTAGGGTTACAAGATTTGGGGTTGCGGTTTCTACAATCTCTTTATGTTGGCCTCTACAATCCGAAATTGACATTGATACCGAGCTTCTGTGTGTTAGAAAACATAACATAGGAACACAAACGTGTCATAAGTGACATATAAACGTATTGATTCGACTTCTTCAATCCAGAATATGCGAGTTGTGTGGATAGAAGTAACACGATTGGGTACTTGAAGCATAGTCATCTCTCACATTTCTAACCCATCAATCAAGATCTTTAAGTCCACAAGCAGTCAAGACGATCTGATTATCCTTAAAAAGCATTCAAGAACAAGAAAACCCATAAAATAACTTCAAACTAGATAGAATCATATGAATGTAAACGGTAAACCCACTCTTAAATGCTCTAAAACTAAGTTAAATAACATATATAAAATGCATCTAAATGATAAATTAATATCGACTTGTCTCAAACCTCGGACAATGAATTGGTCTATTGAATGAGCAACCTTATTTTATATGGCGTATGTACTAGTAGGTAAGAGGCTTGCTACTTTCAATCAAAGAAGGAAGATAAAGCAAGCAGGGCCGTCTTAAACAAATTGGGGGCCCCGTGCAAATATTATTTTAAAATTATAAGAGGGGCCCTAAAAAATATTTTTTAAAAAACTATCACTTCCTCTATTTTATCAAATCTTGCTTTATTGAGTTTGAGAACATGTTTTAAGGAGAAGAGAGAGATATACAAAAGAAAAAATAAAACTCATATTATTGGGAGAAAAAAAACATTATGCAAATAATTTACAATTTTAAAAAATGAAAAATGATGTAAGTAAAAATGAACTAAGGAAGTAGAAAATATATGAAAGATGAAATATATAATCTGAGTATAATATTATGTAATTTTACTTTTCACAAAACCAATGTAATCACATATTGGGAATAAACCAATTATAAAGGAGAAACCTTTAATTTTGCATTAATATTGAAGAAGGAAGCTAGCTAACCAAAGTATCTTCAAATAGCCCTGTTGGGATTCGAACATGGGACATGTTAAAAACAATGCACTGCAATAAGACGCTCTACCACTATGCTGCAACACAACTTTGTTTCTATTATACACCAATTTAGTTATATTAGCTGAAGATAATCTGGAGGCCCTACTAATTTGGGGACCCTGTGCGGCTGGGCTGGTTGCACAGCCACTTAACCGGCCCTGAAACCAAGTAAGGGATAAAGCAATTTAAATACCTAAAATCAAATCTGTAATTTAGAAATTTTATTTTTGTGAAAAAAAAACATTAATTTTCAGATATATAGATCATAATTGTTAACATATTCTTCGCTTTTTTAATACTTGGAACGTTTTGACTTTTATCTTTATCAATATATAATTTTGACCATTAATATCTCCAATATTCAATTAGCAAAATTTTTACAATTTGATATATTTAAAATATAAATTGAAACTAATCCAAAAACATTTACATAATATACAATTTTTTATATATTTACTAGCATAAAAATATGATTAGGATGTTGCAATTATATATATATATATATATATATATATATATATATAAGAAGTTAAATTCCCTTGTTTTGATATTGAAGGTGATATTAACACCACTAGACTATCTTATTGCCTACAAGATGATGTTTATGTCATAAATAATAGATTTTTAACTTGGTATGCCGTATAAGAATTAAGGTTGACTTACTTTATTCGAGGCTCCTCTTTCTACCCTAGTGACAAAGGTTTGATTCTTACCTTTTGTAAAGTGGGATGCCCAAGTTCCCCCTAATTATGCAAGCATTATTTATGAGTCCAGATCCTCCATGATTCTAATAAATGCCTACAAGATAGAGTTGTATCTGAATTTTTAACCCTAAATTTTAAAATCAAGAGCTAATATTGATGGGAAAGGAAAAATAATGGGATGAATTTTTATGAGAAAAAATAGGGGGTTTTGAAAAGATAATATATGATTCATTGAATTTTTTATCCAATAATTGATATTACTCGAACTCTACCTTGAGAATTTTTTGTACACAAATTCTTATAAAAGATCGTCTCACATTAGTGTTAACAGGAGACCAACTGATGTCATGTTGACAACACGTGCGTGCATCATACCAGTAGTGGTAGTAGTTAAGCGCTTGAACTTATTAATTATCCTAACCTTAAATTATTTCTGGACGAATTAGTTAAGCGTTGAAGTATATATTAGTTAAGCGTTCAATTATATTAGTTAAGCGCTTGGACTTATTAGTTATGCTTGTAAAACCATCTCATTTCCCCCTCAATTTATATGTTCTCTCTCCTCTACCAACTCTAATTTCTATCTCCTATGTCCCTCTCTTTTACCAACTCGTGTTTCTCTCTCCTCTACCCCTTTCTCCCTTCTCGGCACTGCCATTTCCCTCTTCTCCACCCAACTTCCATTTCTTTCTAAAGCCTACATCTCTTTCTTTTTCTTTCTTTTCTTTTTTTAACGTATGAAACTTTCAACTGTAAAACGCCCTTTTTTCGCGACTTCTTCAATCTTGATTATAAGAATTTCTCAAAACTCTTTGTTTCCCTCTATCAATAGGTCGAAACTCTAATGAATATTTTATTATGAGTTACAGCTTTTAGGTATAAAGTTACATTTTTTTTCCAGGTTAGTAGTTAGGATCTTCTAGTGATTAGTTATTGTTTCCAGGCAACTGGCTATGTAACTGGGTAATAGTTATATTTATAAGGTTAATAGTTATGGTATTTAGTTATTAGTAATTGTTTATAGGTTATTAGTTATAACTTTCATGTTATTAGTTATAATTAGTTCTGGATAAATTGTTATATTTGTAAGGTCAATAGTTATGATTTTTTGTTATTGTTTGGGCACCATCTTGCCTGGTGGGCCACTAAATGCTCCAAAGCTCTAAGTCCTCTGCCAGCGTGGAAGCCCCCCAGTGGGACCCACCTGCCTTAAATTATGTGCCGGCATGGCAGATACATTCTTCACACATTTCAACACCTATAAATTTTGGGCAGATCCCGGCACTACTACAAAAAATGGCAAAGAAAACTGTTAAATAAGGCTTTTTTTATAACAGTTTTGAGGTGTTATCCAAGTCAATGTAATGTAAAGTAAACATAACACCTGCCAAGAGTGTTATGTTTGCCAGAGAAAACATAACAGCCATTTATAATACACGTTATACCGCTAGATAACACATTTTGTAAATAAGTGTTATGTTTGCTATTTATATGACAAATTGGAAGAAGGAAAATTTAACACTTATCTTGAATAACTGTTATGTATTCCTATAATATATATAACATATATTACCTATAACTATTATCTATGATATTTATTTTCTTATCATATTCTCACCTGTGAGCAGGCGTTAATTGCAGCAGCTCAAAAATTTCGTACAGTACCTGCTATATAATACTCAACCCATAGGATCTTACAACCAACAAATTGAATCCCAAAATTTTTATTTCACAATATAATTCAACGAATATTCATAATTCTAAACTTCCAAAAACTACTATATATACAAATCAATATTAATCTAAATAATAAACAATCAAATCTAGACTAGCCAATCCACATGATATTAATATATATCCAAATCCAAAAATATAATGTACATCCAAAAATGGATTAAGGTAAAAAAAATTAGGCGGGAAGTTAGAACTCATTCATCATTTGTGCTTCTTGTTGATCTCCGACATATGTAATCCCAACTCTTTGAGTTCATCAATTTTCTCGTGAGAATAGGTTCGACCAATGCCGTAATAATATTGCAATAAAGGTAATTACATAATAAGTATTCATAAAACAATTATGCATTTGTATGTATGTGCCACAAATTGTCAAATATCTACAACAACATCTTTGAGACTCAAACAATAAGATTGTATATTAATTCAGGTGCCACTACATTCACCTTGAAATAGACGGGCTTTCTAGTTTCTAAACTACATGCTTCAGTTCAAAGTATTAATTATGATTTGGGTCTTCATTTCCTTATCACTTCATAGATATACATGTATGGGATGCATTAAGGTTTAAACAATCTCATTGCATGTTTGTCTACTAATGTTCTTTTCGTAAGATAAGAAAAAAGTAACCTGATTGCTAATCCAAACCTACTGACCTGACATTGTCAACTTCTCTAATTCATTCCAGCAAGCCTCCTACCTACACCCTCTCAACTCTTCCTTGTGCCCATCGAAGATTCAAGTTTGTCTATAGTTTTGTGGGCGATAACGTCAATTTGTTCAAATTTACCATCGAGGGTCCAGTTTTTGAACCTCTAACCAAATGTGATGTAGAAAAAAGGTCGGTTTTTAGCATTCTGACGATGAAATTATATAACCCTCACATGGTATTGGGAAAAGATTATATACTTGGCCTTCTTTGCCTCCATATACTTCAGATCTCTTTTGTCGCTTTCTTAAACTTTTGTCGTTTTCCTATTAGTCTTTATATCTTGATTCTTCTCTATTCGTTCCTGAAGAGGAATCTGTTTAAGAAAGTTATGGTTTTCTTTTCTTCCTGCAACTTAGTTAAATTTCATTCAAAACTCCTGAGATACATTCAGATAGACTGCTTTGATATCCATGGGAAACAAAAACAGACTACCAGGAGAACAACATGCAAGAATTGCACTTTAGAACTAAATCATTGGCTTATTATTATGCAAAGGGAACAAACCCAGAGATTATAAGAAAGAAAAACTCACAACATCTGCTTCTATGGTAGAGCCATTTTCAAGTTTCACTGCAGCCACTCTTCCATCAGAACCAGCTTCTAGGATTTTAATCATATTACACTATTACATTTACAAATCACTAGGTGTTATAGTCAGTTGAAATGCATGCAAAATTAAACCTAGATTATAACTAAAACAACCATAATAGAAATGATTTAGATATGATGGGAGATAGACATATTGCCAACCTACAGAAGGGCTGCGCTTTTTAAAAAAAGCGCAGCCCTTCACTAGTAGGGCTACGCTTTTACGAAAAGCGCAGCCCTTCCTGCGCAGCCCTTTCTGTTTTTTCCCCTAGTGCACCCTTCCTTATAATATGAACATATGGCGGCCTACGTTCAACAAAGTGAAGGCAGCCATCTCAACATATCAATTGCTCCTACAGTTCGAAGGGGGTGACGGGAAGGTCGCTCGATTGTTCGGCGACTAGAGGTCTGCCTGATGATGTTACGTCAACAGTTTGAAAGGCAATGACGAGAGACCCTCCAGAAAAAGAAAGTGTCATGAGCCAGAGGAGCGCCTCCCCATGATGGGGCTCTACATGGCTGATAATCCAAAACGGTACGAGCGGCCTCGTCCTGCGGATCGAGATGAAGAAGTATGCATCGATAACAAGCGAGGTCGCACGATCCGAATTGGCAAGCAGGTCCCCGAAGGGATTAGGACCCAGATCCTCGAAGTCATAATGGAATTTCAAGACGTCTTCGCCTACACTATTGACGAGATGCCTGGAATCGATCCTAAGCCTATGGTTCACCGGCTGAACATTCGAGAAGGATACAGGCCAATCAAACAAAAATTGAGGCACCAAGGGGCCGAAAGGAGTGCAGCGGCCTCCAAGGAAGTGCAAAAGTTGTTGGCCGCCGATTTCATTCGAGAATGTCAATATACCGAGTGCTTAGCCAACATGGTCCTGGTCCGAAAGCAAACCGGAGCCTGGAGGATGTGCGTTGATTTCACAGACCTGAGCAAGGCCTGCCCAAAAGATGACTTCCCCCTACCTAAGATCGATAGACTGGTTGACTCGACAGCCGGCCATGCACTATTCAGCTTCATGGATGCAAATGCGGGGTATCATCAGATCCCGATGGCCGCCGAAGACCAAGTCCATACTGCCTTCACCACAAGTTCAGGGGTATATTGCTATAAAGTAGTGCCTTTCGGCCTCAAGAATGCTGAACAAGATGTTTGAAAAATAGATCGGACGGAATGTTGAGGTTTATGTCGACGATATTATCGTCAAGAGCAAGAAAGAAGAAGATCATTTCTCTGACTTAAGGGAGACGCTTTCCACTCTACGCGCTGACAACATGAAGCTGAATCCGAAGAAGTGTGTCTTTGGTGTAAGGGGAGGAAAGTGCCTAGGCTTCCTTGTCGACGAAAGAGGGATCGAGGCTAACCCTGACAAAATTCAGGCCATTATCGAGATGAAAAGTCCTCGAGCTACTAAAGAAGTCCATCGCCTAACCGGCTGCATGGCGGCCTTGCGGTGTTTTCTCTCTCGATCAGCCGACAAAAGCCTCCATTTCTTTCGAGCTCTAAAGCAGTCAACATTCGAATGAGATGCTTCAGCGGAAGAAGCATTCCAGCAACTCAAAAACCATCTAGCAAGTCTTCCCAAGTTAGCTTCACCTTTACCAGGAGAAACACTCTTCGTATAACTTGCGGTCTCTGAGCAGGCCATTAGTACGGTCCTCGTGGCCGAACGTGAGAAGAATCAGCATCCGGTATACTTCGTGAGTCACGCCTTCCGAGGTGCAGAGTCCAAGTATCCCCCAATCGAGAAAATGATTTTTGCTCTGGTCCTAGCAACCCGGAAGCTTAAGCCTTACTTCCAGGCTCACCCTATTAAAGTTCTTACAAGCCAACGTATACGAAAGGTGATCGCGGGGAAGAATCAGTCGAGCAGGGTTACGGATTGGGCCAACCAAATATCGGACTTTGGTATAGAATTTGAGCCCCGGCGCGCCCATAAAATCTTAAGCCCTTGCCGATTTCATAGCAGAATGCACTTCCCAACCTGAGCCTATCGAAAAGGGACCCTGGAACCTCTTCGTCGATGCGTCGTCATCCAAAGTGGGATATGGCATTGGGCTCCTGATCCTCGGCCTGCAGGCTAACAGAACTGAATATGTGGTCAAGTTCGACTTTGCCGCCTCAAACAACGAGGCCGAATACGAGGAGCTGCTCTTAGGCATCCAGCTTTCCAAAGCGGCCAGCGCTCGAGAACTCAAGGCAACTCCTAATTAATTGTTGGACACGTAACAGGGGAGTTCGAGGCAAAGGAGGACAATATGAGGATGTATCTAAGGAAGGTAAAAGAATAAATTTCCAGCTTATTCCTCTTCTCTATAACTCACATCCCTCGATCAGAGAATCAACAAGCAGACGCCTTGTCAAGATTGGCGAGTTCGGCAGAAGATCTCTCGCCTCGACCCATAATGTGGGAAGTCCTGAAGGCGCCCAACATCAATAGGGGAGTAACCACTCTCGAAAGAAGTCCTACTTGGATGGACAAAATCATAGCATTTATTTGAGATGGTGACCTCCCTGAAGATGAGCTCGAGGCCGAGCGAGTTCGAAGGCGAGCACGTTGGTTCGCCTATGATGAAGGGCAGTTATATAAAAAATTGTTCACTCACCCCCTCCTCCGTTGTCTCACCCCCCCCCCCTAAGAGGGGGATTATGTTCTTCGAGAGACACACCGAGGGTCGTGCGGGAGCCACCAAGGAGCACGAACTATTGCTGCCAAGGCACTTCGAGCAGGGTATTACTGGCCCACCATGAGGGAGGATGCTTCGGCTATGGTTCGGAAATGTAAAGAATGTCAAATGCACGCCAACTTACCCTATCAAGCTCCAAGTACCTTGACCACTATCCAAGCCCCCTTGCCCTTCGACATGTGGGGCATGGACCTCCTAGGACCATTCTCTTTAGCATCAGGGCAGCGTAGATTCTTGCTGGTCGCTGTCGATTACTTCACTAAGTGGGTCGAGGCGGCACCTCTGGCTTCCATCACTGATAAGCAAGTTCAACAATTCATCTGGCAGCACTTGATTACCCAGTTTGGGGTCCCTCGAATACTTATATCAGACAACGGCCGACAGTTCAACAGCGGCCCTACTCGCTACTACTGTTCGAGGTTTGGTATTTAAACTAGGTTTTCTGCTGTTAGTCAACCTCAGACCAATGGGTAGGCTGAAGCAGCCAACAAAGTGGTCTTGAAAGGGCTCAAAACGATGCTCAAGGGAGAAAAAGGCTCGTGGATCGATGACCTGCCTGGAATTCTTTGGTCCACCCGGACGACTGTTCGAGAAGCAACAGGTCATTCACATTTCAACTTGGTATATGGGAGCGAGGTTGTCTTACCGGTCGAGTTGGGCATTCCATCGCCCCGAATCACGTTTTATGATCAAGACATCAACAACGAAGAAAAGAAAATTACCCTCGATCTCCTTCCTGAGACTCGAGGAACAACCCTCCTTAAGGCCATCTCCTATAAGCTCAAGCTTACCTGGTTATTCAACCGACGAGTCAAGCAGCGACCTTTTCAGGTTAATGACTTGGTGCTCCGGAAGTTCGAGTCCACGGGGCGACAGCCTAGCTTGGGAAAATTACAGCCCAACTGGGAAGGGCCATATCGCGTGACCTCGATAGTCCGTCCAGGCACTTACCGCCTCGAAGACCAGGATGGACGTCCCCTTCCTCGACCATGGAACGCGGACAACCTTTGTAAATTTTATGTCTAAATGGTTTATCCCTCGAGGGCATACCATATGGGCACTCATGTAATCATTTTGTAAGGCACTGAAAAGCATGTCGATCGTTCTAAGATTGTTGGAAACATCGCAAGTCACTTGCCTTTTGTCTTTTTTGGGCATCATTTATAACAGGTTGCCTTTTGTGAATTACTTTTTATATAAAGTGCTTCAAGCCCACTTGACTATTGTACAGTAAGTATAAACAAAAAAGGCCTCGAGATTACTCAGGCATAACGGTAATTCCGAAGCAAAATGAAGGGCATAAAAGCTCGAAGGGACAAAATAATAAAATGAGCAACAAATAATCGGAAGTGTTATTCCATTAATCATAGTACAAGCTATCGAAGTCACTACAATACAAGTTCAAGAAAAAGCTTAAATCAAACAACAAAACCTAAGGGTCCAATGTTAACCCTGGTAGGAGACATAAGAAAAGTCTAGAAAGAAAACAAGGAAAAAGGAAGGGCAGGAAGAAAAGAAGAAGAGCCACGGTCCACCCCTCGAGCTGCGGAAGCCGTGAAGAAGAGGAGAAGAGCCACAGTTCACCCCTCCAGATTGGCGGGGGGAGGAACTTGGTCCTCGGCCTGGCTCGCCTCAGCAGACCCTTCCTCCTGGGAAAGCGCCTTGACGCCTTCCTCGACTTCGGTCCAGGAAAGATTGGGGGGCACGCCTCTAAAGGACCAACCGCACCTTGCGAAGAGCTTCGGCCTGCCCTATCTCAGAGGCTTGAAGGGCAGCGTCCTCGAGGAAGGCCCTCCCCTCCTCAGAGTCCTTCCCATACTGGACCACGGCTTCCCGGCACTCCCGAGCCTTGGCAATGGCCTCATCAGCGCCCTTTCGAGCCTTCTCGACCCGCTCCTCAGCCTTCTTGCAGTCCTTGGCAACCGCCACGTGACTTCTGCTAGCAGAGTCCCTCTGCTTAAGGGCAACTTTGACGGCCTGCTCCAGCTCCACCTTCTTGTCCTCGAAGGCCTTAAGAGACCTGGCCATCGAGTCCTCGGTCTCCGAGAGTTGCATCTCGGTCAGGCGTAGGCGGTTGACGGGGGTCTGCCTCTCATCCCAGGACATCTCCCCCGAAGCGGACCCGGGAACAGACCTTCGAGCCAGGGCTAGCACCCTGATCGACAACTGATAAAGAGAAGACGTTAGCAGGCAGAATATCAAAAGCTAAAATACTCTTAGTATGAACAGATAAAATCATCATACCTTGGTCATGGTCGCCTTAACGGCCTCGACCTCCTGGCCATCAGGCGTCAGGCTCGCCCTTTCGTCCAGCTCCGTCACCAGATGCTCCGAGGCTTTGTCGAACCTCGCAGCCATTTCGGCCCTCGAAAGGGCAGAAAAGGGCAACCTCATAGCCTTTTCAGGCCAAGGTTTCTTCTTCAAGGACGTCGCGATTGCGACAACACTCGAGGTAGCAGGTGCTGAAGGGGCAGGAGGATCTTCGATTTTGACCGAAGCTGGGGCCTCGGCCTTAACCTCCTTCGGCTCTGGCTTAGGAGCCAAGAAAGAAGGAAGCTGCTTCCCATCCTCGACGGAGGGATCAGCCTCGAGTTTCACCAAAGGAGACCCCGTGGCCGCCCTCGAGGTCGAGGATGAGCCCAGGCCAGCCTTAGCCAGCCTTCGACGTTTGGCCACTCGAAGGGCCTCGGCAGTTATTAAGGGCTGGGACATCGTTGGTCGAAGCTAACAAAGAGATGAAGATCAAGTTTAGAGAGAGAAGAAAAGAAAGCAGAGTTGTGAAATCTGCAGGGCTAATTGTCCGTACTTATAGGCAGTACTGATTACAATTTCCTAAAAATGCCTTAATTGCTCACCTCTAATGGGCTCCAACGTGACAAGGCCCAGAAGAAGGCCTGACGCGCCCCACGCATGCACTGTTCGATTGGTCTCCTGGTTCTACCATAAATGCCCTCCAATCTCGACAGGCGTACAACATCGAATGGCATAAAAACGAGAGACAAAAAGATGAGAAAAAAATGAATCTTCATTTCCATTAACAACAAAGTACATCCTGAAAGTCATTCAAGGCTTAGCTAAAAATGAATCTTTACTTTCATAAAAAGAAAGCATACCCTAAGGGCCATGCAGGATCCAATTAAAATACGATCAAAAGAACAAAAAGACTACTTGATACAAGAACTAAGAGGAGCTGCTCGAGGCGTTCCTGCTCGAAGTCTCAGACATAGCCTCCTCGTCACTCTCGGAAGAGGAGCTCTTGCTCAAGCCTTCTTGGTCCTTGGAGTTCTCCTCATCTACCTCCTCTACTCGAGCGAGGGATGTCCCGGCAGCAGAAGGGTCTTCGAGTTGTGGGGAATCCCCTCCAAAAAGGTCCCCTATATTGACGACATCGTCCACCTGAACCCCAGGGTCGGAGTCGTTGTAATCATGAAAGGCGGCATTGACAGCCGCATCATACTACGCCTCAACCGCCTACTAGTCAGCCTGGGGATATACCTTAATAAAAGCTTCTTGAACCCTCCCCACGGCCTCTCGAGCAGCGACCTCCGAAGCCTCCAGACCCATGTCTGCCGCAAACTCTATGCCAGCCTTCGAGGTTTTCCATTCCTCAATGATCTGGTCTCGATTGCGCAGGACACTGTCCCATTGGCTCACCAGATCCCGGATCCTTTACTCTAGAGTGGTCTTCTCCTTGGCCCAGAGTTCCTTCTCCTCTTTCGAGCTTTTCTTGAGATCCTCGATCTCTTTACCACGATCGGTGACCAGCTCGGTTTGTTGCTTCAAGCCCGTTCGAAGCTTGCGGAAACCCACGGTATGACGATGGCTCATTACTGCCATACGAATCGAGTGCTGAAAGAAAGATAATGTTATCAATATCGCAGCATAACCAATAGACCAAGTGGAAGAAGCTAACTTACATCGATCCATGATGAGTGGAGCTTTTCGACTTCCTCCTCCTCGGTGAGATCCCGGATCAACTTCAGGTCCGACTTCGAGACGAATCTCTTGACCATCGAATTGAAAAGGTCGGCCTTCTCGAGGGTATACTTTTGCGTAAATTCCCGAGCGTCAGTCTCGAACTCCGCCGCCTTCCTCTTCTTCGAAGCAGGGAACTCTTCCACTCGAGCTAAGGAGACGTCCCCTGCCTCCGTCACTTGGATCGATTTCCCCTTAGACTTCGGGGTATCCCTTATCAGTCGAGGAGCGTCCTCCGTGCCCACATCCCTCCCATCGATCTCCCCTTGAGGGGTGACAATAGCAGACTTGGTAGGGGGCGGACTTTTGGCCTCTTCGAGGGATCCTGAGAAAGGGGAGGAGTTAGAAAGAAATAAACATGCGAAAAACGACCGCTCATAGGCGAGGGTTACCTTTGGGGCTCGAGGAACGTTGGTGTCACCCTTCGATAGCTTCATCTTGAGCTGCTCATGGACCCTCTGGTTGGCGGTCACTCGATTCTGCATCTCCTCGCTTATTTTTTGGCGAGCTATAACTGCAAAAATAACACAAGAAAGTTAAAACAGCCTTAAAAGAGAGGATGGTGGTCGAGTGCCTTAAGCATACAAAAGTCCCTACCCTTGGGGATAGGCTGGGCTCAACCAAATCGTCGATAAGAAATGCTCATTGCTCATATCGTCCGCGGCGGGATTCCAGAACTGAGGGACTTGCTTCTTCTCACCCCTCTCGAGGACGGTGAGACATTGACAGTAAATGGCTAACCTGGCCTCATCCTCTGACATTCGAGGCACGGATCTGTTCAACCATAAATTAGGGCCCTCGAGTAGAGGGAACACTGGGAAGTCCCACTGCTCGGCTCGATACACGTACATGAATTCAGTACGGAAGAATTGTTGGTTCGTAGGCATAGCACCAACGACCTTGTAGGGGTAACGGACCTGGAAGCTCCACCAACCTTCACCATTCGAGGTTACGGACATAATGACAAGCTTCATCATGTACCTCCAAAGAATCAAGGATGGTCAGACATCCATCATCTTGTAGATAGCCAGGAACCCAACCATCGAGTCCACACTGTTGGGCATAAGCTGACATAGGGCAAGATTGTAAGAGGACAACACCTCGACTGTAAAAGGGTCCAAGGGAAATCTCAGCCCTAGCTCGAGGTGCTTTATATAGCGCAATGCATCCCGTCGGTGGGGTGCAGACAGTCTCGGTAGGCTCTGATATATAGAGAGCATAAGGGTGCTTGATGAAGTAAGAGCTCTCGAGGAACCGGAGATTTTCCGATATAAGGTCCATAAACGGCCCTCGTAGGTGGAAGTGGGCTATCACTCGAGGCAGATCTACTGCATCGTCACTTCTACCCCTCGTACTCGCGGTAAGAGAGTTAACCTCACTGCTCCCTTCCATTACTCGGACAACCTGGTTATCGAGAAGATCATCTAAGTAACTCCTAACAGCCCGGGTCGAGCAATAGTAACAGAGTGGGGGGGGTTGTTAAACTCTCCCTCCCCACCAGAAAGCACGGATACACCGTCGCTCGAGTACGGTAGGGCATCGAGGACCTAAGTAGAGTCCAGGCACTCGAAAGCCGCGGACACCACAGGAACCCCTCCGATTAGGATCCCGTCGAACAATGGTTTTAGTAAGGGAGGCGGGGTCCCCGAGCTAGAAGAGGCGTCCACTAGGTCCATCGATTGGGGGGCTCCATCCAGAGCGGTCCATAAGGAAGGAAAAGAAAGGAGTAAGGGAAGAGAGATCGTACCTCTTTTAGAAAAGGACTCTCGAGGTTTGTCCGCAACTTGAAGAAAAGCAATTGACCTTCAGGGTTCTCTCGAGATCGTACGTAAAGAAAGGCGACATCTCAAAAGGATCAGAGCAGACAATGAAACAAAATAAAGTACTTACCCTCGTTTATATACATTGCCTGAAAAGGACGATTGGTATCCCGACGGGCTCAGGGACACCTCAGAGTACCAGGTAGTTGGGCCTCCTAAAAAGCCCAATCGCGCCAGCTTCTTGGTCCAGTCCCCCCTAGCTCCCCAAGGCTTGACTGAAACCCAGTTGAACCCAGCATAGGCTTACGGCTGCGCCGTCGCGAAAACGCCTTCGCCGGAACTCTAACTCCCCGGGCAATCCACGCCCGGATTGAGGCCAAAGACCTACCTTTAAGCACCTCACCCAAATCGAATGGGGGATATCTTGGCCACCACCGTCGCTGAGATCGACACCCGTCAAGCGCTACGGTGTCATACCCCTCGAGTGAACCAGGGACGCCTAGGTAACCTCGAGCGAGGTCCCCTCCCCGAGTCACCCGAGGCTCATTAGCCCCCGGATAACCTCGGGCGGGGTCTCAGAACTTCTTCGAGTTACACAAAGGACCATCAACCCGTGGGTGACCTCGAGCGAGGCGTCTGAACTTCCTTGAGTTACCTGGGGCTCATTGGCCCCCGGGTAACCTCGAGCGAGGTAACTTCCTCGAGTTACCAGGGGCTCATTGGCCCCCGGATAACCTCGGGCGAGGTCTCTAGACTCCCTTGAGTTACCTAGGGCTCATTGGCGCCTGGGTAACCTCGAGCGAGGGAACTTAACTTCCTCGAGCTACCTAGGGCTCATTGGCCCCCGAGTAACCTTGAGCGAGATCTCAAAACTTCTTCGAGTAACACAAAGGATCATCAACCCGTAGGTGACCTCGAGTGAGGCTTCTGAACTTCCTCGAGTTACCTGGGGCTCATTGGCCCCCGGGTGACCTCGAGTGCAGTAACGTCCTCGAGTTACTTGGGGCTCATTGGCCCTCGGGTAACCTCGGGCGAGGTCTCTAGACTCCCTCGAGTTACCTAGGGCTCATTGGCCCCTAGGTAACCTCGAGCAAGGGAACTTAACTTCCTCGAGTTACCTGTGGCTCATTGGCCCTCGAGTAACCTCAAGCGAGATCTCTAGACTCCCTCGAGTTACCTAGGGATCGTTGGCCCCTAGGTGAGCTCGAGCGAGGTCTCTGAACTCCCTCGAGTTACCTAGGGCTCATTGGCCCCCGGGTAACCTCAAGCGAGGTCTCTAGACTCCCTCGAGTTACCTAGGGCTCATTGGCTCCTGGGTAACCTCGAGCGAGGTCTCTAGACTCCCTCGAGTTACCTAGGACTTATTGGCCCCTGAGTAGCCTCGAGCCAAGCCTTCCCATCCCTTCGTAATAAAATAGCGGCCTAGTGATTTCCGCAAAACACGTGGCACCGACTAAGGCCCCTCCCACATATTTCGTGTGAGGCTAATGTTTGGGGCCGATCTTGCCTGATGGGCCACTACATGCTCCAAAGCTCTAAGTCCTCCTGCCAGCGTGGAAGCCCCCCAGTGGGACCCACCTGCCTTAAATTTTGTGCCAGCGTGGCAGAGACATTCTTCACACATTTCAACACCTATAAATATTGGGCAGATCCCCCATTTGTTGAGGTAAGGAATTCTAGACAATCCACTTCGCAAATCCCAATTAATACACTCCAGCTGACTTGATCGTCGGAGGGGCGATCCCGGATCCACCCACGGGGTAGTCTAACTCTCGTACTGTGTAGGTCTCCCAGCCATCTCCGAGCATCCGGCCCTCAGTAATCCTAATCTCGATCCATCCCACCTAATACAAGTTTTTACCCGAAACAGTTATCATTAATTGTTTACACGTTTTTAGTTATAGGTATTGTTTTGGATTAATGGTTATATTTGTAAGGTTAATAGTTATGGTTTTTAGTTATTAGTAAAAATGCGTTATAATTTTGTTTCTATGATATATAAGTAATATACTTCAATGCTTAACTAATTAATATAATTCAACGCATAGCTAATAATACAATTCACCGCTTAACTAATTCATCAAGAATCAATTTAAACTAAGAATAAATAATAGATCCAACCGCTTAACTAACTTCGCTGCTGGTTTGATGCACTCATGTGATATCAGCATGGCATTAGGCGGTCTCACGTTAAAACTAACGAGAGATCATCTCTTAAAAATGGACTTATATAACTATAGAGGATCGAAGCATTTTATTTATCTGATAAAAAAAACTTGGTATTATAATACCGTATATCAAGCTAATTAACTCGGCAGCTCTCACCTAATCCTTACCCCACAACCAAAACAATGTCAAAAATCAAAAAGTCACTTGGTCACTCCATGTCTCAACTCCTCACAAGTCACACTCAAATACACTAAACAGATAAAACGAAAGAGAAAATGGGATCTAATAGAACTCAATTTGGCCTAATTAATGGCATCATCTGTGTGCTCCTGATGACACCCAATTTGGGGTTATCAGTAGCATTAAGTAGCACCATCAATATCAACCGCCAATACGAAAATGAATGTGATTTTCCAGCCATTTTCAACTTCGGTGATTCAAACTCTGACACTGGTGGCCTCTCCGCTGTGTATGGGCAGGCCCCTCCGCCCTATGGCAAAACCTTCTTTGGTGCTCCTGCTGGCCGTTACTGCGATGGTCGCCTCATTATTGATTTCTTAGGTACTAATATTCTACTCTCTCCTCTAGTCCTCTTTCTTTCATATGAGTCTTCAGTTTTTTTTTTTTTGGGTATAAATTTTCTGCGGAAGAAAAGAGATTAAAAGATGGAGGTTAACTGCCGGATATTGAGTTTTTGGCCGAAATTCAGAAATTGTGTTAAAGTGTTTTCTCGCAAAAATAAACATAAGTTTCGTTTAGAAATTATTAGTATAGTTGTAACATCATATCTTATAGAGTTTTTTTTTTTTTTTGAGGGGATATCTTATAGAGTAATAACCCACAAATTATGACTCTTTTGTAAAAAAAATTCAAATAACATAAAATAAATGATAGAATGGCATTAGATTCATATCATTATTTGTATAGTTTATATATTACATAATAAGTTATCGCATAAAACATTACACCCAAGACGCTTCAAACTTGTTTTGTTATGAAATACGTATTTTTAAAAGTATCCTTTTTCACAAAAAAAAATCCTACTATTATTAATTTATTATAAAATTTATAATGACTTTTTAGCATTTTTTCACATTAAATTACCACTTATTCCAAACAAAAAAATGCAGCTAGCTCAAGTTTATAAATAAAATTCAGCAAATTATTTCCATGAAGATGAGGAAATATAGCCTTAATTTTGGTTGAAAATGGGATACTTCATTATGACATAATATATGTCACCACTGAGTGCCGAATTGTATCCAAATAAATTTGGCCCACTTTTACAAATAAAATATTTGGAATTTGGATGATTAACTATTTGGGAGACAAAGGTCCCTGAACTTAGGTTTATTTTCCAATAATCTTACACTTAAAAATGATTGAGATTTTAGGTCGAGGACGAGATATAAGAATCTTTTTTGTTTGACGGGCTGGATCACAATATTAAAATGCTTGTTTTGTTTATATTACAATTTGCTTCCGAATCTTGTTTCACGGATTAGGATCACTATTTTTAAATCCTTTAATTAACTTCTGAATTTTCAAATATTAATCCCTAAAAAGTTAGATTAGAGGATTGACTTTGGTCAACCGGCAAACTATTCTAAAATCAACAGACATGTGTGCCCACAGCAAGTTTCGAAAAAATTGTGAGGAAGATCCTAATCTATTACTTCATTCATTTAGAAATAGTTGTACCGTTTGCATAGTGTCTATTATTCACATCTTACACTTTGATTATCTTCTTTGGTGGTTTATATTTTCGTAAAAATATAGTCGTATGTGATCTGGTTAGATTCGTCTAGATATATATTTTTTAAATATTATTGTTTTATGATGTTTACTCATTGATAATTGAAGATATTAGCGTTTGAAACCATGCATCGACAAGCGTGAAAACATGAAAAGGTGCAACTATTTCTAAACGGAGGTAGGGGTGTGCACCGGTCCGGGACCTGACCGGAACCGACGGATCGCAATTCGGGATTTTCTTCTGGTCCGGTCCTGGACCTGTTGGACCGAAAATTTTTTTATTTTATTTAAGTATATTTATAAATTATATACATTAAAAATTAATAATTTTAATAAAAATAATCTTAAAAGAATAATTAGTAGGTTTTAAAGTTTCTAACTTTCTACCTTTTAATTTTTTTAACATATAAATTTTTTTAACTAAAATAATGGAAATTCCGGTCCAACCGGTTCGGATCGAAATTTTCCGAATTTGGACCGGACTCCTGATATTCGGCGGACCGGGAACCAGGCCGGAATCTCCGGTCCGATCCTTTCTGCTCCGGTCCAAATTCCGGTTTGGACCGGTTTGTGTACACCTCTAAACGGAGGAATCATCAAATAAATTCTAAACTCACACGGATCGTGGATTCGCCATTGATATGGCCAAAACAACAGTCTCCTCAATTTCATAATGTAAGACTCATCTAATAACTTTTATTTTATTTTTTTGCCTCCTTGTACCTTTCAGAAAAAGCTTTTACTTTTTACTTTCTTTATTTACAACATGATAATAAAAGTAGACAAGAGAAGTTGGACTTTTCTTGCACACGTTGCAAGCTTGTGAGCTTTTGTCACCTCTTGTCTTAGTGGAACTAATAAATTTGAACGTACCTACTAGTACCTTTATTATCCTGACAATGGAAAATAAGTATCTCTTTGTTGCATCTCTCACTATTAATTAGTGCTATGATAAGAGTGTAACTAGTCGAACCGAGACCAAACATATTCAGCCTCAACTATCTAACTTTATAAGAAGTGAGAAAGAGTATCTGGGTCTCTTCTATGATGAAGATTATTCTTCTCACAAGTTGGTTGATTAATTACCAAAGGTGATCTCATTTCGATGTAACCATAAACTCCATTAAATGGAAATGGATTCCATTCTTAACCTTTTGTTCTCTTCGTCCCTTTTCTTTTTGAACAGGTTCAGGAAATTTCTAACTAAGTCTTGTATGTTAATTTTGGCGGAGCTCTCTGTTCTAATTCTCATCATAACAGACCAGTTATATGTTCGGAAACTTGCCAAGTACATAAGGTGATTCATTTTCTATGGGAAATTAGAGCACAAATTTACATTACAAATCTACGAAGATTTGCCTATTAGCCAACACTAGTACAGAATTGTTATTTTGCGTCAGACCTAGGAACACCATTTGCATCGGACATAGGTCCAACGGCACAGGTCTCGAAGCAAATTAGTGATACAGATGTGTGTCAGACATGGAAACGACACAGATGAATGGCTATTTGCGTCGGATCCTGTCAACATGCGACGCACATCACCTCCCTCCACATCCAACTCCCCATCAACAGCCTAGGAAGCCCAAGCAAGACTAATTTGCGTCGCACATGGTGCCACATGTGACGCAAATTATGTCTTATGCGTCGGATCAAGTAACACATGCGATGCAAATGTTCGATTTTTCATTAAAAAATAAATACCCTCATCCCAATTCCCAACCATAGCGTACGGTTTACACTAAATACTTTGCAAATATGGCAGATCTAACATAAAAAACGAAATACACAAGAACGAATAATGTTTGAAATATATAGAAGCAGATCTAACACATCAAAACGAAATACAAAAAAAACCCATAAACGAAATACAATAAAATGAAATGAAAAAAAATCGAACAAGAAAAAAATCATATCTAACACAAAAAATATAGGAAAAAAATAAAATACAATAAACAAAATACAAAAAGAACCCAGATTCAAAATACAATAAAACGAAATGAAAAAACATTGAACCCAGAAATAAAAATCAGATTTAACACATGAAGAACCCTAAAAATTCATGTCCACGCCGCCGTCAACTCCTTCAATCTTCACCGACAAGAGAGATTTTGATGTGTTCTTCAATCTTCTTGTCGACATTGTCAATTTTGGAGATATCAGATCTTCAAAAATGGCAAAAAACGAAGAGAATTACCAGAGTTGGAGGAGAGATAATGAGAAAAGAAAATCGTTTCTCACCGGAAAATTGCTCCTCAATTTCGTTGCACGCGTGTCTCCTCCTCCTTTGTGTCACCGAAAAATTGCTGAGAAATCTTCGTTTGTTGGTGTTCTTGTTGATGAGAGTTGAGAGAGATTATGAGTGTTGAGAAAGATGAGATATGATAGTTGAGAGTTGAGCGAGAGATGAGAGATGAGAGATGAAGGATGAAGGCGAACGGGTTTGAGAGAGATTAGGTTAGAGATAGCCGAAAACGGCTGAGGCAAATTGGGATATAAAAGTGGGCTTATCTGCGTCACACACATAGCCCACGCTACGCAAGTTTTTAGTTTTTTTGTTTAAGTCATGACCTAGTAGACGAAAATGATTTGCGTCGCATCCCCCCCCCCCCCCCGAAGCATGCAACGCAAATCATTGGTTCCAGCCATGTGCGTCACACTGTAGCTGTGTTTGACGCAAATCATGTTCGTCATCTACGTTCGCATTCTCAACCCTGTTCAACGCAAATGACTCTACCACTCATCTGTTGTCATTTTGTGCGTCACACGTTCTCTTATGTGCGATGCAAATAGGCTATTTGCGTCGTTGCTTCTAGCATGCGACGCATATAGACTGACGTAAATTTGCATTTCTCTACTAGTGCAAGTTGTCTCTCTTAGGGAGAGCTTTGTGCATTATTTTCCATAGGAAATGTTTCCGTTTTGGAATTTATTTTTATTTCCATGAGTGAACTCCACAAGTTGTTTTTATGGTGCTGGTTTCAAACCTTGACTGGAGAAACAGGTCGCTTGTTTTCTTCGAGTGTTTCCATTCAATATTATCCTCTTTGTTACGAGAATGTTTATGGTTTGAAGCTTGGCTTTCTCATTGATCATCTCACAATATATATGTGTTACAATACGAAACAATATATGTCCAGGACTCTAAATACAAAAGCTTTCCTCTAATACATTATTTGCCTAACACCCCCTCTCAAGATGGGCATGAGAGGGATCAAGAATGCCCAACTTGGACAATAACAAATCAAACTGAGACTTTCCAAGAGCATTGATAAAAATATCGACATGTTGAGTCCTCATAGGCACATACGAAGGAAGAATGAGACCATCATTAATCGCATCACGCACAAAGTGGCAAGCAAGAATGAGCTTGACCTGACACACCATTGTCCCAAGCCCGCTGGCCGAGCCCGTGAACAAGTCCGACTCGACCCATGCCTAGATCAAATGATGATGAACCCGCAGATCATGACGATGAAACCGAGGAGGAGGGAACACCCACCATGGTAGTGGCGTGAGCTTTGATGTTGCCACGCCCATGGCCAGCAGAGGTGCGAGCCTCGAGCCTTAGGATCCAAGCCATTCGGATACCCAACTAATTCATAACATTAGCCAATTTCATGGCATTTTGTCTTACAATGAGCACATACTAATAATGACCAACAACGACAGGCCTCATGACATACTTTATTGCAATGAGAACGAGTGGGGCGGTCCAATGATCCACACCCACAACCTGCAGCTGCGCGTACGGCAAAGCTGACCACATAATTGCGTTTGTTATCGGTGGCATATTTCACGGATCGGATGCGCTCTTCTTGTACAACAAGTTGATACTCGCGATCAAGGGAAGGAAGTGGGTCAGTTGATAAGATTTGTGTGCGCTAACGAACATAAAAATCAGAATATAATCCCATCAAAAAATCATGTAGTTTTCGAGTTTCGCATCGAGTTTCATGCATACTACCGGCCCTACACTTGGTGCACAAGTAATTAATTGTTCATGTTTTTCAACTCCTCTCGTAACATATTCAATCTACCATATAGCACAAACAATCCTGTTTTTGGTTTGCTCACATTTAGCATTGCTGGATTTGAGTTGATAATTCGCGGGGCCATTAACAGTGGCAAAGCGAGTTTTAAGATGATCCCATAATTTTTGAGCCTAACGAAATTTAGTAAGCGTACCTTTTACTCAGGATCGG
Organism: Beta vulgaris subsp. vulgaris; assembly: GCF_026745355.1. Classification (NCBI taxonomy): domain Eukaryota; kingdom Viridiplantae; phylum Streptophyta; class Magnoliopsida; order Caryophyllales; family Amaranthaceae; genus Beta; species Beta vulgaris. The sequence continues at coordinate 58,865,161 of NC_079207.1, forward strand.
TAGTATTCATCATCCAAGAAACAATCATGGCGTTGACGGTGAGCCGACCTGTCGCGGTATATGGTTCGATGGGGTCGGTGATGGTTCAATCGAGGAATCCAATTTGCGTTGTGCTTGAAGCGCCAGTTGTAAGTCTTCGGCCTAATCTTCATAATTGACTGAGTGAAACCTAATAGGGTGATGTAGTCACCCAGATTGTCGCCAGTGCTAAGGAAGAAGGGGCGAGTGATGTAAGGTTTGTGAGGAGGAGTTGTCGGTGGGTGGCGTCTGGTCACCAGTCATGACGCAAGGTTAGAGAGAAAAGAAAATTTACTAGGGCTCCAATACCATGTTAAGAGAATGTTTAGGATTTAAAGCTTGCCTTTCTCATTGATCATCTCACAATATATGTGTACAATAGGAAACAATATAAGATCTCAACAATTCTAAGGAAGTGCCTTAAAAAGGCGTCATCTAACAAAGAAAAGGTGAGAAAATTCTAGAGTTGATCTTTTTAACCTTTTCCTTGGAATTTATAGCTTTTATGAGGTTTGAAGATAACACTTTCATATAGAGAATGAATATGTAGAAAGAGAGGGGATCTTCTTACCTTAGGCGACCTGGGGGAGAAAAGAACTTGGTTGGCTCTGTGTTGAGGATAGAATAAGACCTATGGTGATAACTTAGAGGTGATCAATTTTAGCCCGGTCCGAGTTTGGGCATGTTTTGGGCACGTTTTTTCGGTCGGGGCCCAGCCTGATCTTCGGGCAAAAAATTCGGGCTATGTGCAACTTAGATTTGAAAAAAATGCCAAATTTCGGTCCAGTCCATAAAGCCCGCAAGGCACGACCCGAAATACTAGGCTTTGGCGCGAATTTTTTTGCCCGAACCTTGATCCGGGCCGTGCTTTGGCCTAAAACGAGCCACTTTAATTGGCCAAAGTCCGATCCGGTCCATGATCACCTCTATGATAACTCTATAATCCATTGAGTCTATTTCAGGAAAATCATTTTCCTCAAAATTGCTTCATGAATTTTCAGCTTATTCTGTCGTAGGCTTTTGTGAGGTCTATTTTGAAGATGCCGGGAAAATAATTGCCTTCCTTTCTCTTCTTTACCCAGCTGATGATCTCAGATGAGATGAAGTAGTTATCCGATATCTGCCTTCCTAGCACAAAAGCATTTTGGAATTTTCCTACTAACTCCCCTAGTATTTGTTCTAATCTATTCACACTGGTTTTGGAAGAGGTATTGCACAAGCTGATTGGAGAGAAAGGTTAACGTCCTGTGGTCTATCAACCTTATGTATGAGTTATGATAATGATGTAGATTTTCTTTTGGTCTTTCGGGAGATAGCCGTCGGAAAGGAAAGATTTGACACTATTAACCACATCATTTTGAACAAGGTTTCAGTTTTTTTAAAGAAAGTTGGGGGAATACCATACGGACTAGGTGACTTTGTGGGTTAGAAATAGATGTAGGCATTCTTGATTTCTTCATCTGCGAAGTGGGAAGAAAGAATCGTAATGTGTTATCCTGTGAGGCTAAGAACGGAGGCTAGAAAAGAGTCGGTGTAAAGAATAGGGTTCATGTCAATTGTTTTGCCTTTGGATAAGTCTTTGAAGTTTTTTCCAATAAGAGGGATTGAAGTTCTTTTTGTAGGGAGAACTGGTTGCCTGAATTATCTTTGATAGCTCTGATCTTATTTCTAGAGCTCTTTGACTTGACACTTATTTGATACTTGTTTACTGCTAAATTTTGGCGCATATACATATAGGCAGGATTACATAATAATGTCTTCTTATATGAAAAATGAGAATGAATCTCAACCACATGATTTGATTAGATTACAACACTTGTTCATTAGAGTTATGCCCTATCAAAAACTTCGAGGCCAAAATAAATTATTTTTTCGATTTTTTTTTCTAATATTTTGTTTTTGGAGTTACACATTTTTCCATTAGAGTTATGTCACTTGTTCATTACAATTTTAGTGTGTAAAATCCATTCTATTTCTCATGTGAATATGCATTCTGACTATATATATATATATATATATATACATATATATATATATACATATATATATACATATATATATACATACATATATATATACTACATATATATATACATACATATATATATATATATACTATATATATATATACATATACATATGTACATATTATTACAATATACATATACATATGTACATACATATACATATACATATATATATATATATACATATATACATATGTACATATCTATATATATATATATATATATACATATATACATATGTATATACATATCTATGTATATGTATACATATACATGTATATGTATACATATACATGTATATGTATACATATACATGTATATGTATATATATGTATATATATATATATATATATATATATATATGTATATATAATCACATGAGAAGGCTCCTTACATGAGAAATGAGAATGAATCTCAACCACACGATTGGATTAGAGTTACAACACTTGTTCATTAGCCCCTCTAAAAAAATTTGATCCCAAAAAATTAATTTTTTTTTTTTTAATTTTTTTCTAATATTTTTTCTTTTTTTTTGGAGTTACATCACTTTTTCATTAGAGTTACGTCACTTATTCATAAGAGTTATAGAGCATAAAATTCATTTTCATTTCTCATGTAAGTGTGCATTCTCATATGAACTCAATTATATATATATATATATATATAATATTATATATATATATATATATATTATTATTATATATATTATATATATATATTATATATATTATTATATATAATATATATTATATTATATATATATTATAATATATATATATTTATATATATATATATATCACTTTAAAGAATTTAGAATTTTTTTTATAGATTATTAGGAATTTTCATGATCAAAATTAAGCATGGAATAGAGCAAAAGTCAAGATGATTCAATAAAAAAGAACACAAAATTTTTAAATTGTACTAGTAGACAGTGGAATACTTAAGTTTCCTGGGTGCATCATAGTGATTGTCATAGGGATGATTCGGGCTAGAGACTAGCTCAAGCTTAATCATGAAAACCTTGAACCGCCCATTTGATGTGTGTTGCGCTACGACTTTGGGGGGTCTTCATAGCGCATTGTGTTGGGTTTAACTTTTAAGGGTTAGACATAATGGATAAAGTCTTATAGAGAACATACCAGAATATGTTGGCAGATCACAAGTCAACATTGTACATCTTGTAGATTGCAATACGCCAGAGCTCAGCATGACAAAGGATAAATTTGTAGAGCTACACAGTAGTTCTCCTACTTGATTTTGCTTTTTAAACCTAAATTGCATTTCATTTTTATACAATTATAATCCATAATGTTCACCTTGAACAATCGGCAAAGCAAAAGCTTTATAAACACTAGCTTGAGCAGAATCCTCGTAGAATGCTTTGTCAAGGCTGAAACATAGATCTCCATCTTTCTCATCCTTCAACAGAAAGCAGGCACATCCAATTTCAGTAAAAAAAATCAACAAAATTAAATGAAAATAAAATTGCGATTTGCGATTAGCATCTCCACTTAATTTTTCTACAGGAAAAGAACATATAACCTTGAAATTGAATGATTTGTTGTCCATGCGATGAATGCTGACGCAAGAGCCGTGATCTCTGATCTCGCTGGAACTCAAAGGCCTAAATTGAGCACAAACTGTGACATTCGACATCTTCAATTTGACCTAAGAACCAAAATTGAAGATGAATTTCAAATTAATTGAATGAAGAGTAACGATGATCAAAATTCATCATTCAATTCTTCAGTGAATACTTATGTATTAGGAATACACACGGACATGAAAATTAAGAATTACCTGTAAATTGCCGGTAACAATGGTGAGTTTGGTTGTCGGTTTTGATTTCCTGGGTAGAACGAAGATTCAAATTTCTATGAGTATTATGTTGTCTGCTGGAATGAAATTGAGCGCGCGAGGGACGAAATGTCGTCGGAGATGATGGCCGGAGATTGAAACAAGAGGTGGAATTCAGAGGTGATGCGAGTGAGGCGTTGGAGGTGAGCGATGATGCGAGTGAGGCGTTGGAGTTCAGTTTACGGTTTCTATTTTACATTTTAAGGATTTAAAGTGTTCCTACTTCCTAATTTCTAGTCAAATAAACCGTTTTATTATATAATTATTTTGACGATTTTTTTTATTATTAATAATAAAGCATCACATTCTTGTAAAAAAAATAATAATAAAATACCACACACTAATTTTATAGCAAAGATAACACACTTTATGATAATTGTTAAGTGATATGTTATCAACACAAGCTAAGATAACATTTCTTCTGTTAAAGCGTTAAATTTAGATTTTACATAACAGTTGCTAAAATAAGAGTTAATTTAAGGGTGTTATCTTTGCTCTTTTTTGTAGTAGTGTAGGCTAATGTCGGGCTGACTAATTATATATTTCTTTCTTTCTTATTTACTTGCAACATTTATTATTTTGAGTTGTTCAATTACTAACAAAAATACTTTTTTGAATATTTTTCTTTTTATTTCTCTTCTCATCACATGTATCATCATTTTTGTCTCTCTCCTCACTAAATTATTCTGCCCCCTTGTTACAAGAGCAATGATAATGCCCATATCTGATATGGGTCAATATCATGGCATTTATGTAATCTTTATGACAAAAGTAATGTTAAAAAATTCTAATTTTTTAGTTTTTTATTTTTCTTTTTTTTGGGAGCTTGTTAGTTGAAATCTTATATCATATCAGCTAGCTATTAAATCATATCTGAACTACATCTAATCATATCAAGTATCCGATATGGAAAAAGTAGTCCCATATCGGATATGGGCAAATACTTTCTCCTTGTTACAAGTAGGACTATTTGTGGGTGGGATGGATGTGGGTTAGGATGTAGCCCAAAACCAAACCGCAAATCGCAATGGTATGGTTTTACATTTTTTCAGCTCAAAGTTAATGAGGATTTTTAATCTTTCTTTTTCAGCTAAAAGTTTAGGATTACCATATTTGAGTGCATATCTAGACTCAATAGGGACAAATTTTAGCCATGGAGCCAACTTCGCAACAGCAGGTTCCACAGTGAGACCTCAAAACACATCCAAATCTCAGAGCGGATACAGCCCTATTTCATTGGACGTCCAATATGCTGAATATTCCAACTTCCGCAAAAGATCCCAAATAGTCCGTAAACAAGGTAATAATTGATTTGTAAATTACTGATACTATAAAATAGATAACTAACTTGATTATCGTATGACTATACTGGTTTTGCTAGTACACTAAAAAAAAATATATACTTTCTTAGGTTTTTTTACATGTTATACTTTCACTTTTTATGTATGTCAATGCAAAAACTTTTAGCTCATATATCTCTAATTTTGTATTTGTATAAATTGTAAAAGTACATATTTAAAAAAAAATACATATTAAGACAAATCTAACAAGATTCCATGTAACTATATTTTTATTTACATATATAAATCACAAATGATGGTCAAAGTAAAATAAAATTTGTGAATAGTATAAAATATCAAAGTGTAACATATAAGAAAAACGGAGGAAGTAATTGAAATGAATAACTCTTTATTTTTCAAATTGGTTCACATATAAGTAATTGTGGAGAGTGAAGCTTAGTAAGAAGTTGAATTCCATTCTCGAAATACATGCTGAGTAGCCACTTTCATACTTTTCGTTTGATAAGTCACATATCTTACATGAATTCATGGAAACTTGAGAAGTTTACACTCTCATATACCCTGTGAATCAGATATATCTAGGATTTGCACGCCAAAGGTAAATGTTATGGTAGCTTAGCGCCTTAGCGGTCATACTACTGATCAACATTATTCACTATGTTAGAGATTTAATGTTAGTCGCTGAAAGTTAACTCTTAAATAACTTTCAAAATTAGTGTTTGATAAAATTACTTGTTTAATCAATATAAGAATAAATATCAATTATATTCGACCTTTAAAAATGTTATATAATAATTGACCCATTCGTCTAGATAAATATACAAGGTATTCGTTCCTATCATAGAAACGATGCCACGTAGCACTCTTCTCAAGATTCTAATACACATGTTTACTCCATGTGTATTAGAATTCAAACACATGTGTATACCAATATGCAAATTTTAAAAATAATTTGAGAAAGTGGAAGGGAAGAGAACATGTCTTCATATAGGCTTTCATTTCTCAATTTTAGGTATTGATAAGATATAATATAGTATAGAATGTGCATCATGAGTACTGTTGTAGCCTAAAGATCAGCAGCTCTAAGTAGGACACGTGGATTCATCTGGATCCACCACGTGCGTGTCCCTTGCCTATTGAAGAAACTATAGGGCCAAAAGGAGGATTGCTAAAGTACAAATCCCAATTTGGAGAAGTACCAGACCACCTTTCTGGCCTGGCTTGTACTTGGGCCCAGAGTCCCAAAAAGGCACATGCATAAGGTTGAATGAGGTGTACCCTCCAATAAATGCTTGTTACGTGTCATGATTTCATTACATAGCCAATCAGGTGCTCCCAAATTAGGGTGACCTCAAGACATAACAATTATCCCAAACACTATATATAGTCCTTAAAATCAGGAGAAAGTTACCTTTTTCAGAGCAGTGTTACTCTATCATAATTCTCTTTCTCTCTCTACTTTCTCTCTTTAAAAGTTTCCTTTACTACTCCTGTTACTTCACTTAAGTTTCGGAGGGAGAAATACCACCCGAACCTCCAGGGTGGGTCCCTTGCAAGTCCGGGAACGGAGCTCAAGTTCGGGATCTTTTGATCAAGGCATTGTTGCACAAGTCTCTAGTTGAAGAGCAGTATATTTACGAGTATAATCACTACGTAACATCATTCATCAGGGAGCAAGGAATCTATGGTTGGTTAAGGATGCCATTCGGCCTCCGTAATGCACCGGCTACCTTCCAGCGGCTAATTAATATTGTTTTTCAGCTACAATTGGGGCATAAAATGGAGGCCTACATTGATGATATGATCGTTAAAACCCGTGAGGAGCAGAGTCACATTGGTGACCTCCGAGAGACTTTTGAGACTCTTCGTAAATATAAGTTGAAGCTGAATCCTCAGAAATGTGTCTTCGGAGTTGTAGCTGGGAAATTCTTGGGGTTTTGGTCGACCAAAGAGGGATAGAGGCCAATCTTGAAAAACTTCAGGCAATTCTAAACATGACATCCCCGTCCAAGATCAAATAAGTTCAGCGTCTAACAGGGAGCTTAGCTGCCCCAGGACAATTCTTGTCTAAATCTTGGGATAGATGTCATCATTTCTTTTCAACCATTAAGAAGCAAAATTTGAATGGACAGAGGAAGCTGAGCAAGCGCTCCAGCAAGTAAAAGAGCACCTCCGTCAACTACCTCGGTTAGTCAGTCCAGCCAAGGGGGGGAAATTGTTTGTATACTTGGTCGTCTCGCCTCAAGCTATGAGTGTGGTTCTCTTGGCCGAAAGGGAATCAGTGCAAGTTCCCGTCTATTTTGTGAGTCATGTACTCAAGGATGCAGAATGCCGATATTCATTGGTGGAGAAGTTCGGACTGACACTCCTCATGGCCAGCAGAAAGTTGAGGTCGTATTTTCTGGCCCACAATATACTAGTCTATAGTGACCAACCTCTAAAACAAATTCTGCACAAGATGGACGCCTCATGGCGAATGCGCAAATGGGCAGTAGAGGTGAATATGTTTGACTTGACTTTTGAGCCCAGAAAGGCAATCAAAGGGCAAGCTCTGGCCGACTTCATAGTAGAGCTCACCCGACCAGCTGTAGAGCCTGTAAAAGATCCTGCTGAAGGCAGAAAACACTTGACGCTCATGGTAGATGGATCTTCTACCGTCAATGGTTGTGGGGCTGGAATAATTTGCCAATCTCTAAAGGGTGATAAGTTTGAATATGCACTCAGATTTGAATTTCAAACGTCAAATTATGAAGCAGAATACGAAGCACTTTTAACAGGAATAAAAATGTGCAGGCAGTTGGGACCTTAGAGATTAAGGCTAAGTTAGACTCTCTACTAGTCGTCAGTCAAGTTAATGGGGATTTTGAATGCAAAGAAGCATCTATGAGCAAATATATGCACATAATCAAAGAAGAGGTCAAGTCTTTGAAGCGATTTTTGTTCAACCAAGTTCCAAGATCAGAAAATCATCAGGCTAATACTCTCTCAAAGTTGGCTAGCTCGGCTGAAGGTGATGCACTAAGAACGGTGTTTTGGGAAGTGAAGTCAAAGAAAAGTATCGATCAAGAACAAGTATTGTTCCTCAGCCGGGGGCAAGTCAGGATGGAACCCATTATATATAGAATTCAAGAAAACAGGTCGTTTACCGTTGGATCTTGGAGAGGCTAAGTATGTCTTTAGCAATGGCCCACAATTTGAGACTCCTAAACTCAAAGACTGGTTGGCTGAATGAGAAATTAAGGCTCACTTCGCGGTTATTGCCCATCCGCAGAAAAATGGGCAAGTAGAAGCGTTCAACAAGATTTTATCAAACGGCATAAAAAGAAACTAGACAATGCAAAAGGCTTATGGGTTGAAGAATTGCAGTTGGTATTATGGTCCATTAGAGCAACGACCAAGAATTCAACTGGGGAAACTCCGTTCACGCTTGTCTATGGTTCTGAAGCCATCTTACCCATCGAAATAGAGGAACCTACACTGAGAATCATGGTATACTCAAAAGAGGTCAACTGGGCTGCTTTGCGCACGGCTTTGGATCATGTACCAGACATAAGGGGCAATGCATTGTTAAGAATGCAGCTATATAAACTCCGAATGGCTCGAGAATTTAACAAGAGAATCACCAGACGACCACTCAAAGTAGGGGACCTGGTCTTAAGGAAGATGGAAGCTGTTGGCAGAGCCAAAGAGTTGGGCAAACTAACACCAAATTGGGAAGGACCTTATCAAATCGTCCAGGAAGTGCAAAGTGGTACGTTTGGTCTTCAAGCCATGGATGGTTGTCCAATCCCTTGAACTTCGAACTTAGATACCTTGAAAAAAAGTACCACGTCTGAGTAAATTAAGGAAGTATGTTAGTTCCTCAGGAAAGTGCTATGGCACAGCAATGAAAGAGTAGATATGTATACATGTACCTTGGCAATCAGCCAAGCAAAATTCATATAATACAATTATACTTTCGCCTTATATTTGTCTTTTTACCTGTTACTTAATGTTATTTACTTAGGGGCATCTTACCACCGGCCAAAACAGTGGTTCAAAATAAGTAATTTTTACTAAGTAACAAAGTAAATAAAAATAAAAATGTCTGCCATGTTAGTAAAACAAGTGCTTCTACCAGGAGACCAGCCAAACATGTTACAGATCTATAAGGTTTGTCACATGACGAATGGTATTCAATTGATAAACTTTAGAAAGGGTAACATCAATCTCCTAAAAGAAGATGGTCAGAATTAAGAAACCTTAGTAAAGGGGTCTTACTTTCAATCATAAGGCCATCCAAGTAATAACCACCTTAGTAAAGGAACAAGTTATTACAAACGAAAGAAGGACGGACTACTGGTCCCCTGGATGCTTTTATCCCTCATACATCTCAATTAGACATGGTCGTTCTTCTTCTTAGAACAAAGAGGATTCATAGAATACACTTTGTCCAAGAAGGGGGGGGGGGGGAGCCAAGACATAGTGATTCAGTTGAATCCGTCCATGATAATGGTCAATCTATGACCTTGGACCATGGACGGCTTGATAACTGGTTAGAAAAGCACATAGGCAAAACTATCTGCTGATTATCCTATCAATTCTCAACTCTCAGACGAACAACACCAATAGTTGTAAAATTATAGAAAACGAGATCGTCCAGAAATAATGGGCTGGATAATCATCAGAAGTCCTGTCTTAAGTGGAACATTTCTATACTCAAGAACGAGTAAGAAATTGAGCAAGTGTTGGAGAAAATTATGGATTCAATTTGTCCATCAGTGGTAACAATATTGGATGAATTGCGTTTATTCAGAGTTGGACGAGGCATTTTGGTACTTAGTCAACAAAAGCAAAATTGCAAACAGAGACAAGATTGGAGAAGAAGTTCTGATATATATTGATTTGTCCAAATGGATTACAACCTAGAAAATAGAAAAACAGAATAGGCTAAGTACAAAATAGCCTCCGACCAGGCTACAACAACATTAAGCTCAAGTTATGATTTCTCAGGGGGGATGTTGGCGTCCTCGACCTGAGTCTCTTCTTCGGCCTTTTCCTCCTCTTCTTCGTCATCAGGCAACTCTCGAAAGACTGGAGGATCCTCGCCGGCCACCATGGCTATGTGAAGACTCTCTTGGAAGTCTAGACGACGTTCATAGCGAGGAACTTCGTCCGCTTCGGTCAGCAATTTAAAGGCCTTCACAGCCTAGGTCTTGGAGGTGTCAATGACCTCATTCAAGGCCTCCTTAGCGTCATTAAAGGCTTGAGCCGCCTCCTCCTTTAGCCGATGGTTATGTGCCCTTAGAAGTTAATTCTCCCTTCTAAGTTGAACCGCGGCCAAGAAAGCAGTATTCCTCTCAGCCTTCAAGGTCAGCTCCAGCTCATCCTTCTCGTTGAAGAGACCGTTAATGCGAATAAGATAGTTTTTATTTTGTGCCTCTATCTCGGTTGAGCACTTCTCCCCGGCTTCCCTAGACTGGTGATGTAGAGTCTCCGCTAGCTGAATATCATACATAGCTTGGTCATTAGCCGTGGTAGCCTGCCGAACCAGCTCTTTTATTTTCTTTTCTGAGCAGGCTAGCCCAATCTTCTGTAATTATACTTCGAGCGTAGAGCTGAGGAGAAGAAGATAAAATCAATTAGTCAGACGATCATAAAAAACAAATTATTTCACAAGTACAAAAGAAGAACAGCAGGGAAATGATTTCTATACCTCAGTAGCAAGCTGGGACATGTAGCCTACATGCCCGGAGGAAGTACCTCTCAAGCCTTTGATATGAGGCTCAGGGAAGCAGTTGAAGAGCTCCTACTTGAGCTTCTTACGATCGGCCGGGTCATCCTAATGAAAGCGATCGAGGACTTGTCGTCCGAGAGTACAGGGGAAGCCTCAGGAAACTATATCAGCTACTCCTTTGCCTTTATCTAAAAGAGGAGATTCATCAGTGTTTCTGATGGGAATGACCAATGCTAGTCTGTGGACGGACTCATCGGACGCCTGCCAACACGTAGTGTCTTAACTGTGTTGGAGTAGTAGGACTCACCAAAAGACAGCGAAGCAGATCTATATGCGGGGGCATCTGAGATACCACCCTAGCAACATGGTCAGAAAAGGCCGAGCCATCCTTACCCGCGTCCGGCTGTGTGAATTGTTCTTCAGCCTTCTGAGGGCTTTCTAGAATCCGGTTGTTTGGCAGCAGTAGAAGGCGTCAAGCTATCCTCCTCGATAAAGGGAACAATGGCCCTCGTATCTTCTGCTTTAGGAGGCTTCTCAACCTTCAGCAGAGAAGGACGCTCGACCTTGTTCTTGGCTGTAAAGCCTTTGGATTTTTTGGGAGGAGGAGCATCTCCAGTAGTAGCCAACCTCTTCTTGGTGGCCACCTTCTCAGCCAACGCCTTTGACATTGGGGCATTTTTCTGAAAGCAAAGAAAATACAAGTTAGGAAATCAACTTCAAGAGATAGGAGCCGAAACAAGGTAGTCGGCCAAAGGGTAGTTGGCCGCTCCTCACCAAAGAAAGAGACTCGTCCAGCAACTGATAAAAACTTTCAGTTCCTAGACGAAGGTTGCCCAAGGAATGAGAGCAGCCAAATGACAGTTGCCCACTTCTCATCTGAGAAAAAATCCCGTCCAGAAACTGATAAAATTTTCAGTTCCCAGACGAAGGTTACCCAGAGAAGAAGGTCGGCCACAGAACGGTTGGCCGCCCTTCGCCTAGAAGCAAGACTCGTCCAGAAACTGAACAGGCACTTCAGTTCCTATACTAGTGCTAGCTAAAGAAGAAGGCCGGCCAGAAGACTTCTAGTCGGCTTCCCTTCTTAAGAGAGCCTCGTCCTGAAATAGACATGCCCTAGAGGGTAGAACAGCCACCATGGCCGCCTAGCTCTAAGAAGGAGTCCTTTTGCAAGACTTTGTAACACACTTTGGACGAAGGCTCAAAAAAATAAATAAGCAGGGTATCCGTCCTTTTTTCAGAGCCGGTTTTGTTGTACTCCTTCCAAAAGAGAGCTGGTAAACTTGGACATGTTGGTGTCTCCCGACCAAGATCTCTTCAGGACGGCTTTAGCAGGAGCTGTAAAAAATGAAACACATCATTAGTAGTGTTAAGTTCTTGCACAAAGAATTTTACTTATGGTATAAGGGGTATACCTCTATCTTCGGCCGACCGTAAGCCAGCGGCGACCAGGAAATTGTCATTGTAAAACATTTCCTTACAAGGTATTCAGTTGGACGGACCCTTAAAGGACGAGTTGTTTGAGGCAAATACTCCGATATTCTAAAGTATTCCACCAGTTCCTCGTCAGAATTATTCTCCAGCTCTAAAAAAGATGTTCTTCGTCCGGTGTTGGTAGGCCCCCGGCTAAAGTGGCGATATCTCCTAGCCACTGCCTCGTTAGGCGCTTGGACGAACAGAAATTCTGCCTTCCAGGCTTGCATCTTGGAACTCTTGTCCCAAGACGTCAGAAAACCGTGACGGTTGTAGACATTGAACCACTAGTGGAAAAATGAAGAAGGGCTGCGCTGAAAAAGGCTTGTAGGGCTGCGCTTTTTGACAGCAGCCCTTTCAGTAGCAGCCCTTCACTTTTTAAGTAGGGCTACGCTAGAAAAGCGCAGCCCTTAAGCTAGAAGGGTTGCGCTAGTTAGGAAAAAGCGCAGCCCTTCTAGCTTAGAAGGGCTGCGCTAGTTAGGAAAAAGCGCAGCCCTTCTGAGCTAGAAGGGCTGCGCTTTTTCCTAACTAGCGCAGCCCTTCCTACCAAAAAAAAAAAAAAAAAACTTTTTTGCCATTTTTTTACTCATAATCTCACATTTTCTGAAATTAAACAGAAGAGAAGAGAAACGATACGAAAATACTAAACCCAAAACAAAAAAAAGAATGAAACGAAAATGAAAAAAAAGGAACAAAAACTAATATACAGAAGAGAAGAAATTATAGATCTGGAAATACAAGAAAATTAATCAAAACAAAGATGAAAATACAAGAACATTAATCAAAACAACGAGAAGTATACAAGAACATTAATCAAAACAAAGAGAAGTATACAAGAACATTATAGATCTGAAAATACAAGAACTACCTCCAAACATTAACCTAATAATGTTTAAATACATAAAACAAAACCCTAATACATAATTTAAGGGAAAAAAATTCGGAAAAACTTAAAATGCCTATTTGGAGGCTTAAACGAACTTGACTCGTTGGGCTGTTCTGCTTCCGAAAAAGTATCACAATAGGCAATCGGACTCCGTCGGCATGTTTAGTGTAAATCATTTCATGGTTTTTGTCGCAAACGTTTATGGGAGTTTTTGAGAGAGACGAGAGGATGAGAGAGAAGGAGGAAAGGAATAATGAGAGACATGAGAGAGGAGAGAGAATGAGGGATAATATATTTGACGAATCCCGCTTAATATTTGAAGCCCGCGAAGATGAATTTTTCAAATTTTTGTAAGAAGGGCTGCGCTTTTCTTCAAAAGCGCAGCCCTACTTAGTTAGAAGGGCTGCGCCTTTTATAAAAGCGCAGCCCTTCACTTAGTAGGGTTGCGCTTTTAGAAAAAGCGCAGCCCTTCTGAAGTAAGAAGGGCTGCGCTTTTTCTAAAAGTGCAGCCCTACTAAGTGAAGGGTTGCGCTTTTATAAAAAAACACAACCCTTCTGTTGTGTAGGGCTGCGCTTTTAGAAAAAGCGCAGCCCTTCCTCCGCAGCCCTTCCTTTTTTTTTTCCCCTAGTGAACCAGGCTCGTTCTACTGTTTTAGGAACCTTAGATACATAGTGTATCTATGTAAAGGCCAGCAAAGAAAGAGTGACGCCTTTTAACTCGCAAATGGCCAAAAAGGTCAGGATGTTTTGCCAGGAGTTAGGGGCTAATTAGTTGTGGTCGATGTTATAATAATGTAACAGGCGGCTAATGAAAGGGTGAAGGGGAAATCTCAGCCCTGCATCCAAGACCAGCCTATAAACGATAAAATGACCAGACGGGACACTAACAACGGTATCCTCCCTACTCGGCAGGACAAAAGAATACCCCAGCATAGGAATAGCCGAGGAAAAGTGTCTAAGGTTCGTTCCTACCCGTCCAAGCCAACGGTTATTGGCTCAAATTAACCTTCAGTTTGAGAAAGGACCTAGGCGTCGTCTAATCTCGAAAGAAGTTGTGGAGGGGTCGACCGAATCATTGGACGGACTAGATTCGCTTTCTGCCTCGTTGGTCTCGTCCACTTCCATGTCTTTCCCAGACGGGATGAACTCATATGTCATTTCCATAAGTCCTTCTTCTTGGACGCTCCCAGGGAGGGAGTTTCCGGTGCCGGCCACGCACTCTGAATTTCACGTTCCCCATCTTCAGGGATTCTGCTGGTTGACGCCTCCATTTCAGAGCTGGAGGCCGGGATGTTTACTCTTCATCTTAGACGAGCAGTTTGCTTGACGCACGCCAGATTACCCTGCACAGGTAAAGATTGGGTCGTCTGACTTTGCCGTCCATGTCCATAAAAATAAAATGCATGATCGGCCAGAATAGGCCCAACTCTAAAATATGCTGAAGAGGGAAGATTATCCGTTCTAGTGTTAAGACCAACTCTTAAGCGACCGGGATTATTCGACAACGAAGAGGAATCCATTCTTTTAAAAAAATGAAAGGAGAAGTAAATAATTGAGAGCAAGAAGAAGGAGAGGGATACCTGTTGAGTTACTCGGACGGTTGCTAAGGTACTAAGTTCTAGACGAACGCACTCTCTCTCTAGAAATTCAGGAAAAACGCTGAGTCTCTCTCTAGAAAAATAATCTCAAGGTGTGAAATGATCTATGAAAGGACAAAAGATCATATTTATAGGGAGGTAAAAATGACCTCTCCTTCCGGTGAAAATAAATGTTGCACTCAAAAACCCCTTGAGTGTTGACTGGTCGAGAACCGCAAAATGGCCCCTTCACCATTTTTGAAAAATCATAGCAGTTCTCTTAAGTTTAAAGAGAATTTTAACCGTCTTGGCACCCAAACGGTAAAAAACCTCTTTTAGGGGGTAAATATTGTAGCCTAAAGATCGGCGGCTCTAAGTAGGACACGTGGATTCATCTGGATCGACCATGTGTCCCTTGCCTATTGAAAAAAAGTACAGGGCCAAAAGGAGGATTGCTGAAGTACAAATCCCAATTTGGAGAAGTACCATCCCACCTTTCTGGTCTGGCCTATACTTGGGCCCAGATTCCCAAAAAGGGACCTACATAAGGTTGGATGAGGTGTACCCTCCAATAAATGCTTATCTCATGTCATTATTTCATTACTTAGCCAATCAGGTGCTCCTAAATTAGGGTGACCTCATAGCACATCAATTATCCCAAACACTATAAATAGTTCTTGAAATCATGAGAAAGTTACGTTTTTTAGAGTACTGTATTGTCACTCTATCATAATTCTCTCTCTCTCTACTTTCTCTCTCTAAAAGTTTTTGTTTACTAGTCCTGATACCTGACTTAAGTTTCGGAGGGGAAAATACCACGCCCAAACCTCCAGGGTGGGTCCCTTTATACAGGTCTGGAAACGGAGCTCAGGTTCGGGATCTTTTTATCAAAGCATTGTTGCACAAGTCTCTAGTTGAAGAACCTATTGTGGAAAGAGCAGTATTTTTACGAGTATAATCACTACGTAACAAGTACTACTACATCTACTTGGAAAGAATAAAATCTATCACAAGCAACATGTTATGATTTGAGATTGAGCTCAAATAATGAAGAAGATCAATATTATTATTCCAGAAACTCAGCTTAGAATAGAGAGAATTATATTCAGAAGGAGAGAAGAATTGTATTGAATTGAATTACTGTAAGAATATTACAAGTGAAGTATTTATAGTACAAAAGCTTAAATCTGATTGGCTAAGCTTATAACAAGCTAACAGACTAACTGACTTCATAACAAACTAACTAACAAACTGCCAGCTCATTATTCTGTTAACAAACTTGTAGAGGAAGCTAATGCTGCTGTCAAGTAGGAGAAGTAGGAGGAGGATCCTCAACAGCCCCCCTCAAACTAGGTGTGGAAGAGACCAAACCTAGTTTGTGTAACAATAAATTATGCTGAGGAGAAGGTAAGATCTTAGTGAAAATGTCAGCAAGTTGGCTAGATGTAGGGAGATAAGTCAGCTGAAGTAACCCTTCTAGGACCTTGTCCCTAGTGAAGTGACAATCAATGTCTATGTGCTTTGTGCGCTCATGGAAGACTGGGTTCTTGGCTATGTAAATAGCACTTTGGTTGTCACAGTGCAAGGTGACAGGAGTCAATTTATCCAAACCAATTTCTTGAAGAAGGCGAACAAGCCAAGTAACTTCACTGGCTGCTGAGGCCATAGCTCTATATTCTGCCTCACTAGAGGATTTGGAGACAGTACATTGTTTCTTAGACTTCCAACTTATAGGAGAAGTACCAAGCATCATAATGTAACCAGTGATAGACCTTCTGCTATCAGGACAAGACCCCCAATCTGAGTCAGAATAGGCCTGTAGAACTGGAGCAGAACAGCCATTGAGTAAGATGCCTTTTGTACCAGTAGAAGAGATGTACCTCAAAGTGTGAAACAAGGCTTGTAAATGAGGATCTCTAGGAAGATGCATGAACTGGCTGAGGTACTGGACTGTATAGGCAAGGTCAGGCCTGGTATGAGTAAGAAAATTAAGTTTACCAACCATCTTCCTATAGAACTCAGGATCAGTGCAGGGAGCTCCTTCATGAGCAGATAACTTGAGATTGAGGGGGAGAGGAGTGACTGCAGACTTGCAAGAGGAAAGACCTGAAGCTTGGAGTAATTCTTTGGTGAATTTATGCTGAGATAAGCAAATTCCAGAAGAAAGGTAAGTGATTTCAATACCAAGGAAGTAGTGAAGCTTCCCTAAATCTTTGATACTAAAAGTATCATGTAGATGAGACTTGAGAGAGGAGATACTGATAGGATCATTACCAGTGATGATAATATCATCCACATACACAGCAACAAGAGTGATTTTATCAAGAGAGTGCTTGAGAAAGAGACTATAATCATTTTTGGATTGATAATAGCCTAGATGAAGCAATTCAGTGACTAACTTGGCAAACCATTGCCTAGAAGCCTGCTTTAGGCCATAGAGTGACTTTTTGAGCAAACAAACTGTGTTGGGAGGTGTAGGTAACCCAGCAGGAGGAGTCATGTACACTTCCTCTAACAAATCACCATGTAGGAAGGCATTATTGATGTCCAATTGCCAAAGATCCCACCCTTTAGAAGCTGCTAAGGCTATGATGCACCTAACAGTGGACATTTTAATAACTGGGGAGAAAGTTTCTTGGTAATCTATCCTTCCTTTTGGTTGTAGCCTTTGGCTACCAACCTAGCCTTATATCTTTCTAAAGATCCATCAGCATGAAGCTTAACTTTGAAGACCCACTTAGAGCCAATAGGTTTCTTCCCCTTGGGAAGAGGAACTAGCTGCCATGTATTGTTGTGAGCAAGGGCAGTTAATTCTTTGTCCATTGCACTGACCCAATGAGGATGCTGTGAAGCTTCTTTGTAAGTAGAAGGCTCATCATAGACACCCAATGTAGAAGAGAGAGCAGAAGAGAGAGTAACTAGATTGCAAAAGGAAACATTAGTGCAAACATAGTCTTGAAAATGAGTAGGTGTTTTATGAGATCTGATAGATCTTCTAAGAGAGGAGGGACTGTAGAAGAAGAGGAATAGGAGAGGATGATACTGAAGTAGGAAAGAAGTGAGTGTGAAGCTGAAGTAGATAAATTAGGAAGAGAGTAGAAAGATCAGTAACAACATTGGATGAAGAGAATAGAGGGCAGAATCATCAAAGATGGTTGAATAGGTGTAGCAACAGGAAGAAATATTTGTGGAGCAGGTTTTGTGGGAGAAAAATGATAGGGAAAATGTTTTTCATGGAAAACAACATCCCTGGAAACTGAGTGTTTGTGAGTAGTAAGATTGTAGACTTTATAGCCCTTTTGAGAAGAAGAGTATCCAAGAAACACACAAGGATCAGCCCTGGAATCAAACTTTGATCGACCTTGTTTTAATGTGGAAGAGTAACAAAGGCACCCAAAGACTCTGAGATGATGAACATTAGGTGGAACTCCATACAACTTCTCATAGGGTGTGACAAAATTAAGAGTAGCAAGTGGCATTCTGTTGATGAGATGGGCAGCACAAAGCACACAATCACCCCAGAAAGAAGCAGGCACCTTAGATTGAAAATAAAGTGCCCTAGCAGTCTCAAGCAAGTGTCTATGCTTGCGTTCAACCACACCATTCTGTTGTGGTGTGTCAGAACAACTTGTTTGATGAGTGATGCCATGTTGAAGAAGAAACTGCTTCATGTTACCTTCACAAAACTCAAGGGCATTATCTGATCTTACACCAAGTATAGAAGTTTGAAACTGAGTTTTAACAAACATGAAAAAATCTTGAAAGACTTTAGGAACTGCAGATTTGTATTTAAGGAGGAAAATCCAAGTAGCTCTTGTATAATCATCAACCACAGTAAGAAACATAGTACTTCCATTGTAGGTGGCAGTTTTATAGGGCCCCCATACATCTAGATGAACTAATTGAAAAGGATGGGTTGATTTGATACTACTATGTGTAAAAGGAAGTCTAGGTTGTCTTGCAGTATGACAAACCTGACAAAAACAAGAAGCTATACAATCTTTTACATCGACAAAAGGACAAAGTTTATTCAAATGCTTAAAAGACATGTGACCAAGCCTGAGATGCCATAGTTTGGCCTGATCAATAGCAGATTTGTTGTGTGACAGACTGGGACAAGCAGTAGAAACTGATTGAATGGCATCAGATGTGTTTGAAGTAGAATGCTCTAAGCAGTACAGACCATGCTTGAGCTTACCAAGAACCTGTGGCTTTTTCAGAAAATGGTCCTGAATATAGCAAGAGTTAGATGAAAAAAACACTTCACAGTTCAAGTCATAAGTCAACTTAGGAATAGAAATTAAGTTGAACTTGAAATCAGGTATGTGAAGAACATTTTTAAGGATAATGTTTGGTCCTAGTTGGACTGAGCCTTTGTGATGAACTGTGGCATTACTACCATTAGGTATAGTGATAGTATGATGTTGATGCAATACATTCTGATAATCAGTGAACATAGTAAGATCATGACACATGTGATCTGAGGCTCCACTATCAAGAATCCAATTAGAACAACTTGTAAGAGAAAACAGACAAGTACCTGCTAGCATGGCAGTGTGAGGAAGATCATCAATATTAGATTCAATTGCATCAGGTTGTGATGTTTTGCCAATGAGAGAGAGAATGTGATTATAATGTTCCATAGTGAGAGGAGCACTAGGATCCATAGTAGGTGTTGCAACAGCAGCAACATGAGAACTGGAAGCTTGATTATGAGCTGGAGTAGTACCAGGCTTATTCTTCCAATTATCCTTGGGTGGATAACCATAGATCTTGTAACATTTATCTATAGTATGGCCAAGCATTTTGCAATGCTCACAGAAAGGTCGCTTTCCTTGATTATTCCCCCTGTAATTGAACTGATTTGAAGGTGGTTTGTTGTATGAACTATGCCTCTGATTATAGTGATATTCTGAGAATTTCTTCTTGTTTACAGCAGCAAAGGCCATAGGCTCAGTAGACTCATTATCACTAGTGGAATGGACAGAAGCATAGACCTCTCTATGTCTTTCTTCTTGAACAACTAGCCTATAGGCATGTGAAATGTTTGGAAGAGGAGATTGCATTAAAATTGTACCTCTGACTTGTCTATAGGCAGGTTTAAGTTTCATCAGAAACTGAGTTAATCTTTGATCCTCTTGAAGCTTAAGAATCCTTTTAGTGACATCACATGTGCAATTTGCACAAGTACAGATAGGAAGAGGATTTGAGGCATCAAATTCATCCCATAACATCTTCAGTTTTGTATAATATTCAGACACATTGTCTTCACCTTGTTCTATTTCAGCAATTTGCTGTTGAATATTATAGATCTGAGTTCCTGATGTATGTCCAAACTCTCCTCCAAATTGCACCATATCTCATGTATAGAATCATAATACAGAATACTACGAGCAATAGTAGTATCTAAGGCTTGTATGAACCAAGAAATCAAGGTATTATTACACCTATCCCAAGCTTTACAAAGAGGTGAATCTGGTTTTGGTTTCTCAATAGATCCATCAATGAAACCTAATTTATTTTTAGTAGACAAGCCTATTATGACTGACCTCTTCCAATCATTGTATCCAGATCCACTAAATTTTACAGAAACAAGCTTAAATTGCGAATCACTAGGATGAATGTAATAAGGTGAAGTTGGATCTTGAGCAGGATCAACACTAGTTTCAGTTTCAGGCATTTTGAGATTGAATTTTAAAGATTTTCACAAGATTTTAAGAAGGAAATGCTGAATTTCAAGAATATTCAGTAATTATAGCTGAATTACAGGTAAAAGTGAGAAGAATTTGAGAAGAATTTGAATCTTACTGAGGTTCTGCAGAAACTTCAGAGGTTTGATGAAGAATTTGATTGATCTTTCAACAATTCAGAGATGATTGCGGAAAAATTTTGAGCAGGATCAAATGCTGCTCTGATACCATGTTATGATTTGAGATTGAGCTCAAATAATGAAGAAGATCAATATTATTATTCCAGAAACTCAGCTTAGAATAGAGAGAATTATATTCAGAAGGAGAGAAGAATTGTATTGAATTGAATTACTGTAAGAATATTACAAGTGAAGTATTTATAGTACAAAAGCTTAAATCTGATTGGCTAAGCTTATAACAAGCTAACAGACTAACTGACTTCATAACAAACTAACTAACAAACTGCCAGCTCATTATTCTGTTAACAAACTTGTAGAGGAAGCTAATGCTGCTGTCAAGTAGGAGAAGTAGGAGGAGGATCCTCAACACAACAATGTAATTTGGGTGTTAAAGAGTTGCTCAAAGGGAAAAGATAGCAGCCCGGACAGGTGAGCCAACGCTAGTGTTCATAGGTAAGTTTTACCTGGGCAAGTGAATAATGCCCCTGAGTGAGAAGACTACACAGGCCGATAGTTTTGCCGGTTGATCAGTTTTGCTATTTATGGTTTCTTCAGGGTTTTCCTAAATCCTATATATAGTATTACGACAACTATTAGCCACTAACAATTTATGGGTTTTTGTGGTTCTTTAGCATTTTAATATCTTATAAAAAAGGGCGTTGTTAGAGTTATTTAAAGAAAGTAATTCAAGCCAAGATGTAACTCCACCCAGAGATCCCGTTAAGTGGGAGATAGAGTATTTGAGAGAGAAGGATAGAGAGTTGTAACTTTTTCTTTTTTGACGGCAAGGAGATTGAAAATAACGACAAAAGACTTAAAAAAAAAAAAAAAACTAAACAGTAATAACAGCGAGGAAATTGTTCCTCAACACGTCGCCAAAACACAAGCTTCTTGCACTTGGGCCTGGATAACGTGAACTATGCGACACCAATCTAATGAACGACCCGTGGTGCAGATGTCTAAGAGGGTGTGTTGTAATGAAATCTTGAGGTTGCGTGTAGTCTTAAGGTACTTGCTGACCAAGGGCTCGGAGTCCGTAACTTGTACTACCTCTGATTCTTTTTAATATAAACACTTTTCTTTTTAGTCTATTTCTTTTTTTACCTACACACTGTTGCTTTTTCTATTTTTGGTAATGTCACATCTACATTTTTCTCTTTGCCCACCATGTCATCCGCTTTTTAATATTTTGACCTACTTTTTAGTTTTTCTCTCTCACTTTTTAGTTTCTCTCTCCACCGTTTTAATTTATTTCTCATACCTTTGCACATTCTCCTTAGTTCTTCCCCATAATTAAGTGTGTAGATTAATTTGAAACGGGGTAGCATATGCTAGTATTTCATTGTTTATCTTCTTTTCTCCCTTAAATCAAATAAGAAAATACTACTCTTTGCCGGGAGGAGTAGGTATTTTTAAGCAAATTGAACCACATATATTTGTTACACATCTTCTTTACTTTTATTTTGTCATAGCTATACTCTATATCTTGTTTTCTATGTTCATCACAAATCAAACATGTCATTCGATCTATAGAGGTTTTTTTTGTTTAAAAAATTGCTATAGGAGGAGTTTTCAGAGAGTTGTTACCGAAAGAAGACTATTTCACTCGTGCTCTCTACACCTTTGATATTGGGCAAAATGACCTTACTGCTGGCTACAAACTTAACATGACCTCTGAGCAGGTCAAGGCATACATCCCTGATGTTCTCCATCAGTTCTCCAAAGTTGTAAAGGTAATATTCTTTTATGCTTTTGTTTTCTTACTATTTTGATTTTGCTTTCCTTCCACATATAAATCTAGGCCAGAAATACAATTGCTCACATAAGGAAAAATAAGGAGTTAGAATGAATAAATGAAGGGTAAAACATAGAACTTTTTTTAGGGAAAACAAAAACAAAATTGGAAAATTGAATAAGAATAATCTCACCTTTGCCCGATCTGTCAAAAATAATTCCACCTTTGGATTATTCTAGAATAATCCTACTTTTGCTTACTTGATTTTTTGGTCCTAAGAACATAATGACCGGTAATAACAAGTTAACTTTGGTATTTATTCGGTTAAAACAGGTAAAAGTTTTTTTAAAAAAAAAAAAAAACAAAATCTCTCTCTCCTCTCCCTCCCCCAACCAATTGAAACCAACCCCACCCTAACCCTAGCCCCTTCCACCACCCCTGCCCACTGGAGAACCCCCTCCCCAACCCTCTAACTCTCTTAATTGATTACTTTCTCCTTTACCTAGTCAAACCGTCCAAACCACCACCACCATACAGCTAGCTGAACCACCAAAACCATGGTTGATGGGTCTGATATAAAGCCTTACTTTATCATGGTTGATACTCCTTTTAAAGACCCCATTAATGAAATCCGTGTTTTGCAGTGGTGGTGGATATGATAGTTAGGCTTAAGATGGGTTATGGAAGTGGAGATGGAGGAAAAGAGATGGGTGCATGGTACGGTGGAGAGGAGATGGTGGCTATGGTGGGGTACTGAGGAGATGAGATGGTGGCGATGGTAAAGTGAAGAGGAGATGGTGGCGGACTGACGGAGGTGGAGTGGAAAGGAGATGGTAAGATGGTGGTGATGATTGGTGAGAGGAGAGAGAGAGAGAGGGGGGGGGGGAGGTTTTAGGGGAAAATTTACCGGTTTACCAAGTTACAAATTCTTAGGACCAAAAAATCGATTCAGTAAGCAAAGTTAGGATTATTCCAGAATAATTCAAAGGTGGAATTATTTTTGACAGATCCGGCAAAAGTGGGATTATTCCTGTCCAATTTTCCAACAAATAAGAAAGATGTTAATCTTACCATTCACATGCCAAATGTAGTACAAATAAAAAGATTAAGCGAAATTGACCTCAACACCACAAACGACAGCGCGGGTGCACCCAACGCCACCAAGTTTGACTAAGTAGCCAAGACACGACAACCTATTGGTATGGGTGCACTAAGTGTCATATATGACGCTGAAACTAACTTTTTTCGATACATGTTCACATGACTAGGCTTCTAATCAATGAAAAAATAGGATAAGTGAAAGAAAAAGTGGGAAAATGGGGAGAAAATTAACAAGGATTCTCCATTCTCGGCAAGAAAAGTTATCTCCTTTGGGGTGTTTGACTACTCGTCAAAGTTTGTGGTGTTAGAGGCATCCACGCCATAGTTTGTTATACTGAGACCAATTTTGCCAAAATAATACTACTTATTTTGGTGTCAAAGAGTGACTAAACGCAAGTAGGGCTCTGCAAAGAACATGGTCGAACCGAAATTTGGACTGGACCGAAAATTACGGTCCGGTTCTCGGTCCAAAGAAAATTCCGATTCTGGGTTTTCAGTACGGTCCCATCCAAACCCGGAAAATTCCGATCCAGACCAGTGGATTGGAATTTCTAATTTTTTTGTAAAAAAAATAGTTTATATTTTAAAAAGTTTAAAAGGGTAGAAAGTTACAAAGTTAAAAGCCTACTATTTATTACCCTTTAGCAATATTATTATTAAAATTATTCAATTTAAATATATCTAATTTATAAAGATGTTTAAATCAAATGAAAATAGTTTTTTTTTTACAAAAAATATAGATTACGATCAAACAAGTCCAAAATCGAATCTGACTGGAAAAATTCTGGTCCTTATCGGATCAGAATTTTTTCGGACAAATCTAGGTCCAAAATTTTTCTAGATTTCGGTTCGCCGGTCCTGGACCGGTGAACACCCCTAAGTGCAAGTAGGGCTGTGAAGATCAGGATCATACCGAAATTTGGATTGGACTGAAAATTTCGGTCTAATTCGCGGTCCAGAGAAAATCCCGATTTCGGGTTTTCGGTCCTGACCGGTGGACGGGAATTTCTGATTTTTTAGTAAAAGAAAATTTTATATCTTTAAAAAGTTTAAAAGCTAGAAAATTAGAATGTTAAAAACCTACTATTTATTACCTTTTGGTAATATTGTTATTAAATTTTTAAATTTTAACATATCTAATTTGCAAATATGTTTGAATCAAATAATTTTTTTTTACAAAAATATAGATTTCGATCCAATAGGTCCAAAACCAGTTCGGTCTCGGTAAAAATATTTTCCAAATTCCGGTACACTAGTCCAACTAGTTCCGGTCCGGTCACTAAGCGCAAGGATGTAGAAAGGATTCAATCTTATGTCTTACCTTATGTACCATGTTTATAAGACTTTACCAATCAAGTTAGATGACATTTACAAAATATTACTACTTTTTTTAAGCAATGAAATTTGTGAAAATACCCATTTGCAGTAACATTTCATAATAAAAAAAAATTACTTATTAGTCAAGACTTTGGTGCTGATGCAGGGTGTTTATGGTCAAGGAGGAAGATCATTTTGGATCCACAATACAGGTCCATTGGGCTGCCTACCATATATGTTAGACCGCTTTAACCTCACCGCTGTGCAAATTGATCAATCAGGATGTGCAATCCCGTTAAATGAGGTTTCTCGGTACTACAACAGTTTGCTGAAAGAAGTTGTGGTTCAGCTAAGGATGGATTTGCCTTTGGCGGCAATCACATATGTTGATATATATTCTCTCAAATATACCCTAATCACCCAAGCCAAAAAATATGGTAAATTTTCCTTCTAATATTTTATCTCTTCATTTGGGACGGAAGGAGTATTGAATGTTGAATATTACATTTTTTTTAATATATTTCGTTCTTTTTCAATTCGGTGGAAGGCTTTTTTTAGAGCATAAGTATAATATATAATCTAAATTTTATATCATTCATTTGAAAGCCTTATTTAACGTTACTTATCATGTCACTTATGATGTCATGTCATAATTATCAAAATAAGGTTAACAATATAAAGGGCTACTTGGAAGTTGATAAAATAAAATCAACTTTCAATACAAACTTTAACTCCATGCATGTGTAGATGTTCTCGAAACAGATAGAGATCTTAAGATAAATTATAAATTTTTTTTTTTTGACATCGAGAAAATTATATCTTTTTTATAGTATAGATGACGAGTCGTTGCAACGTACTTATGAAACAAAATTCTTACTATACACTATATGCTTTCATATGACATGGGAATTAATTGCAGGTTTTGATAAACCTTTGGTAGCTTGCTGTGGTATCGGGGGAAGATACAACTACAACAACACAATGAGATGTGGAAGCACGGAGATGGTGGGTGGCAAAGATATTTTGATTGCGAAATCGTGCAATAATCCCTCCGCACGAGTGAATTGGGATGGTATTCATTATACTGAGGCAGCTAACAAATGGTTATTTGATCAAATAACCAGAAATTCTTTATACTTGGACCCACCAATTTCGTTGGAAATGGCTTGTCACAAGTCCAAGTAAAGGGGTGACTAGTGACTAGTGACTAGTGACTAGTAAGAATTGAAGTGAGAATGTTTCAGTTTAAGTTTGCTCGACAAACCATTATTTTATGTGAATGAATTTGAATCTTACATGAATAAAGATTATATGAATCGTCTTGAATTACTCCTGAACTAGTTTGACTGAATAAAAATTATAAGTATATTCTCTTGTGTTTGGGTTTGTTGTCTAAAATATTATAAAGTTTTTGGGTTGGGTAAAGAAGTTTAAAAAATGCGAATGCAAAATTTTCAAAGCTTTGAGAAATAAAGGATTCCAAGATCTGCTTGAGAATCTGCCCTGAAGTCTGATCATAAGGATTTTCTGTAAAGGTCAGGCAGAGGTCCCATATCTTGTCTTCTTGTTTTATATGCTTAGAATACTCATCATTCGGGCAATAATCAGTGCTGCCAGAAGCAGATTGATTCCTTGCAATGATGGACATATTCACATTAACCTCTTTCCCTCCATCAGGCTCTTTTATCACACTTGCTTCTTAGGTGCTTCCCTCGTTCATATTCACTCGTTCGTTTGCTCGTTGCAATATTGGCGCTCATGGCTCCGGTCCTCTGTCAATGCTTCGGTCCTTCACAATAGGTGTGACTCCTCCTGGCTTCGTCCTCTTCATCATCGTCAACACTCGCTCGCGGGTCACGCTATGACTCCTCGTGGCTAGGTGACTCCTCAATTTTCGGCCTCGCGAATTTCTGTTCTTTTCGTTTTCATTAATTTCTATTTTTTTTTCCGTTGTTTTTTTCGTTTTTTTAGATCTGTTTGTAGATTTTTTGTTTTAGGATCTATTTTTGATTTTCAATTTCTTATTTAACTAATATATTTTTTGTTTTTATTATATTTTTTGTAATTAGTCATTTAGTTGTAAATGTTGTTTTTTTATTTTTGCTTTTTCATTTTATTTTTTTATCTTTTGTAATATTTATGTAACTAGCTTTTTTACCTTTATATATTAATGAGATTTATATGTTATTTCATCTTCAGTTTGTATATGAATTTGGTGGATAGTGGATGGGTTAGTTGCCTTGTTTTAATCTTTCAAATTTGATTGCAAATTGAAAAAAAAAACATTACCTGTACCAGGACCTGTTGCTGCTGTTTTGGGCGACAACCGCAGCAATAGGCCAAGATATTGTTGCGGTTCCTAGCCAAAACCGCAACAATACATTGTACTTTTTTAATAAATAAACCTATTGTTGCGATTTTGGCTAGGACCCGCAATAATATCTTAGCCTATTGTTGTGGTCAAAAATCGCAACAATAGGTTAATTACCTATTGTTGCGCAGCCAAAACCGTCGCAATAGGCTACTGAATGACCGCATCAATAAGCATTTATTCTACTAGTGCATCCTAAAGAAATATATGTCGACCACCCTTAGAACAATGGAAGAAGTAACATTCAGAATATTGCTGGATGATATTGGCTATAACCATTGAAAGTCCATCTCTGCTAATAATTTGTGGATTCTTAGCACATTACTCCACAAATCAGGGGGGCAATTATTTGTTACTACCATTTTTAGATGCTTAATAAACATTTATTATGGTACATTATATTAGACCTCAAAAGGTTTAATTATTATAATATAAATACCCAATCACAATGTAAAGCCCATGAAAGGAAGTCAATGAAAGTCAAGGTCAATCAAGGTCTTCAGGAGATGGAAGTCAAGCAGGGACAAGGACACGAGCAGTTAAAGGACTAAGCCACATAAGTAAGAACGTGTGCAGTACAGCGCCAAAAAAAATTATGAATTGAATTAAAGATGATTCAAATCATTTCCCTCCAAAGATGTATGTTAGATCTAGCCTTTAGCCTAGCCAACCACCTTTTAGGGTTATAGTTTACTTTAGTTAGTTAGATCTAGAACATGTACTAGCGACAAGTTTGTAAATTCTCCAGTTGAAGCAAGAACTCATGGAGGTAATAATCTTTGTGTTTTCACTTTAGTTGTTTGGCCTGGATTATCCTCATATGTGTTGTAAAACTTATTCTAAAAGTTTGTGATGTGAATGGAAATGTTTGGCTATAATTAATAGATTAATTATTGTATCTTGATCTTTTTGATTACTTTTCGCCTGAATTTATTAGGCGTTGCAGTTTAACCAATTAGATTACAACAAAGTACATTAGCAAGGTTTTATCAAATTAAAACTGGTAATCCCGAGGGACTAAGACTCCTGTGGCATTCAGTATCAAACTATTGGATGTGCATTGACTTGTTTGCAAAGTCAACCAACTGATTTTGCACCAACAAGTTTATTCAAAGGTTTTTGCAAAGAATCGGTTGATTCAAAATCACAATATATGTAGATGTCGCAAATTAGAAAGACCTAATTTTTTATTTTTAGAACAAGAGCCCTAAAACTTTCAAGACGGCCCTGAGTCACTGAGTAATTGTATGCCAAAACAAACCGGAACTTATCTGAGGGAGTGATTATTCATTTGTTGGTGTTCTTATTGGCATCATTTTATGTTACTTTGTGTAAAAAAATAAAATAATGATGTTATATCAAATCAAATTTGGTGAGTTATAATGTCTTTCTTTAGACCCACCCACTTCCTTGAAAACAGCTTATGATAGTCCATATATTCATAGATTGGAGAAGTCATCATAGAAATTAAATTATTCTCTTTCAATTACCCTATCTTCTTTCCTTTTGTGGCTTCTTTCACCAATTAGTACAAGCCTTTACAACAAAGTATACTACCTTTTTAGGTTAATGAGTCGTCAACTCGTGGTTTATTGACCAGATTGACCTCTTTTCAGGTAAAGTGTTCCCCCATTACTCTCATGAATTACTCCATGTTGTACCTTTTTCTTCCTTCACATGTTTGGGTGGGATCTTATTATTTTGACCAATAACACGGAGTATTTTATTTTTCTTTGACGAGGTTAGGTCATTTTGTCTTTTTATGTACATTATTTTATTTTTTTATTCATATGAGCCACGAAGGCGGTACAAAGTACAAAGAAGGGGAGAGGGGATTCGAACCTGTGATCTATCGTCCACAGCACCTCAATCTTAACCATTAGGCTAAGACATCCTTGGTTATGTACATTATTTTATGAATAGTGGTTTTTGCAGTAAAACTAAGAGGTCGTTTGGTTCAAGATATGAGATGGAAAAGGAATGGATACAAATAGAGGAGGGAAATGATAATAAAAATGGTTACCTTTATTAAGTGTTTGGTTCAAGTTCAAGTAATGGATTTTGTTATTTGAGGGGGAGGGAAGGTAATAAATTGGCGGAATCCATTACCATCAAGTAATGGTAAGGGATTGATGAGGGGTTGAACCAAACAAGAAGAAAGTGAATTGGTAATTGGTTTCGATTCTTGAAACCCAAAAATAGTGAGCTAAACGACCCCTAAATTAGAAAGATTAGCAAGCCCTCTAAAAATTATTCTATTATATAAGTGAAGGAGAAGTAAGATGGACAGATGGTGTCTCCTATCAAAATATGAAATTATCCATGATCTAATTAATGGAATGAAAAAAGTAACAAAAAAATAATTTAAAAATACATTTTCATTTCAACTTGCCATTTTAAACAAGTTAAAAATGGTATTTGCATCAAATACTTCAATCAAAAAATTAAATTGTCAAAATATATCTTGACCTTTTTGACAAAGAGATGATGTAATACGTACACCTGAAAAGTTTGAAACACTCACTTCCTTTGATACTCTTTGATTCAGTCAATCCAACTCATTCTTTCTACTCAAAATTCATTCAAAAAAGATTAATATTAAAAATAACTCACAATACATTAGCAAATTTATATATCTAAGTTCATCTATTTATTAATCTTTCACATTTTAAGTTTAATCATATTATAATACGGATGTAGTTTAATCTTAATGCACGCATCACGTGCATATGAGGCTAATTGATGATTAAACGAGCTCTTTGTTATACTGCCAGTTGAAATTAGTTTTTTTTTTTATGGGAGAAATTAGTTTAATGAAGACGTGGTAGAACAACTGAAATACTGTCTAAATATCCATCTAATGAATCTTTTGCAAATGTTAAGAAATGTACATTTTTTTGAGTTATATTCATCATCTTACACAGATTCATTCAAATTTATTTTTACCCTCACAATTTTATAACTAAAAAACATTATAATGATAGATAGAATTTGTTGGATAATTTAGAGTATTTGGTTGGTTGAGTTCATGTAACGTATCACTTGTATAACTTGGTTATGGTGTCGTTGTTCAAGTTACGTTAATTATTCACGTAGATTGTTTATGGTGTAGTAAACAATAAGTATTGAAGTAATAAATAAACCGCAAGGTGAGCAATGCTCGCGGAATGCTCGCTAGCAACAAGTACAAGATATTACTTGAAAGAATATATGTATTACATATTATGCCTTGGTGGTTAAAGCCAACCATGCTGCAGCAAAAACACACGAGCAGTAGCACAGCATAAGTGTGGCTCGCGACAAAAGAATGGGGCACAAGCAGCGCACAGGCAGCGAGCAGCATCGCAGCGCACAGGCGAGCAGCATCGCAGCGCACAGGCGAGCAGCATCGCAGCGCACAGGCGAGCAGCATCGCGACTCGCGATGCTTGTCGCGACTCGCGATGCTTGTCGCGACTCGCGACAGGCCCGCTCGCGACTCGCGAGCTCTGTCTCGGCTCGCGACGAGAGCCTGTCTTTTGTCGTGGCTTTGTGCATTTTGTGCGGTTTTGACGGTTTTTTGTTATTTTACGTGTATAATAGTGGTTTAGCACCACAAATGAAGAGAGGAGTTTTTCAGAATATATTCTCTCAAAAAGCATTCTCTCTCAAGTTTTTTGAGACATTTGATTATCAACAAAATTACAAAAAACTTGTTCTCATTTTGACAAGATTCATACGAGCGTGACTCTTGTTGTTCTTCTTTGTATCTCGAAATTGAATTCCGTGCAACCCGTGCTTCGTATAGGGTCGGAATATCACTTTTGGGAAAGTGTCTACACACGCCTAGAAGATTTGTCATTCATAGTATTTATCTTCTTCACCCTTTTTCTAGTTCTAACAATCCAAAAGTGATATTTCTTGAAGATGGCTACGGTACGTGAAATGACATCGAATTTTCAGAAACTTGAAAAGTTTGAGGGTGTGGGATTCCGTAGATCGCAAAAGAAGATGCATTTTCTTCTCACTTCTCTTTCGGTGGCATATGTTTTGAGTACTCCAAAACCCGAGTTTGTGGAAGATGAAACTTTGGAGGCCTCAAGGAGAAGGAACAAGTGGGAGAATGACGATTATATATGTCGTGGTCACATTTTAAACGGTATGTCTGATACTTTATTTGATGTTTATCAATTTTACGAATCCGCTAAAATGCTTTGGGATGACCTTGAGTCAAAATACATGGCCGAAGATGCATCTAGTAAGAAGTTCTTAGTTAGTAATTTCAATAACTTTAAGATGAATGAAACAAGGCCTGTGATGGAACAATTCCATGAAATTCAAAGGATTTTAGGAAGTTTTAAACAACACAATATTAGTATGGATGAAACTTTTATTGTATCTTCAATAATAGACAAATTACCACCAAGTTGGAAGGATGTTAGAAATACTCTTAAACATAGGAAAGATGATATAAATGTGGAACAATTGGGTGCTCATCTTCGGATTGAAGAGGGCATTCGGGTTCAAGATGGACAAAAGGAGGTAAATCCTAATTCTTCTACCATTAACATGGTGGAGGATGGAAAGTTCAAAGACTCAAACCCTAAGAAGAGGGCTAATAATTTCACCAAAGGCAACAATTTTAAGAAGCCTAAGAATGGTGGAGGTGTTCAACAACGTGGTTGTTGGGAGTGTGGCAAGCCCGGACACTTCAAAAAGGATTGCTTCCTATGGAAGAGGAAAATGAACAAAAAGAATGAGCAAGGTGGAGGGAAAGGCGAGTCTAGCCAATCCCAAGCCAAACAAGGTACTTGTACACAACTTTCATGTAATTCAAGTTTGAATTATATGTGTATGATTTCTGAAATCTTTTGTGTACAGGATGATTGTTCATGGTATATCGATTCAGGAGCTTCAAGACATGTGTGCAAGGAGCGGTCTTCATTCAAAACCTTCAAGGAGGTGGACAATGGAGAATTCTATACATGGGGAATGACTCTACAGCTCAAGTTCTCGGTGTAGGACAAGTAGAGTTGGTCTTTAGTTCCGGCAAATCTCTAGTGTTAAGAGATGTTGTATTTGCTCCGGAACTTAGGCGTAATCTAGTGTCAGGAGCTATCTTGAATCGAATAGGTTTTAAAATGGTTTTTGAGTCGGACAAGTTTGTATTATCTAAGGGTGGTTTGTTTGTTGGACTTGGTTATTTGTGTAATGGTATGTTTAAACTTAGCATTTCAAATGCTCTAGTAAACAATGTGTGTGTTATTAATGATAATTCTTCTCTTTGGCATTTAAGACTTGGTCATGTTAATTATAGAAAATTATATTCTATGGCTAAGGATGATTTAATTCCTGCTTTTGATCCAAGTATTGAGAAGTGTAAAACATGCATGCTTACCAAAATAACTAGGTGTTCTTTCCCTAATAATGTGGAAAGAGATACTAAATTGCTTGATTTGGTACATAGTGATCTTTGTGATTTTCATAGTACACCTTCTTTAGGAAACAAAAAATATATAGTAACATTTATTGATGATCATTCACGATTTTGTTATGTATATCTATTGTCTACTAAAGATGAAGCCCTAGAAAAATTTGAGATCTATAAAAATGAAGTAGAATTGCAACTAAGTGACAAGGTTAAACGGTTTAGAACCGATAGAGGTGGTGAATTTCATAATCCTAGTTATTTCCAAGCTTTAGGAATTATACATGAAACAACCGCGGCTTATACACCACAACAAAATGGTGTAGCGGAAAGAAAAATAGAACTTTACAAGAAATGGTAAATTCTATGCTATCCTACTCGGGTTTGAGTGATGGTTTTTGGGGTGAAGCGGTTTTAACCGCTTGTTACATATTGAACTGTGTTCCTATGAAAAAGAACAAGGTTACCCCTTATGAATTATGGTACAAAAGAAAACCAAATCTAAGTTACATTAGAGTTTGGGGATGTAGGGCAATAGTGAAAGTGCCGGAACCTAAACGTAAAAAGTTAGGTGAAAGAGGAGTTGAATGCATCTTTATAGGATATGCTGCTCATAGCAAATCCTATAGGTTCTATGTTATAGAACAAAACGACTTTTGGTCGGTTCACACTATTGTGGAGTCAAGGGATGCAATTTTTGATGAAAATAGATATTCATGGTTCCTAGACCAAAGGATATAACTCCAAGTACCGAAATTCAAGAGTTGATCAAAATAGTGATCATGAGTTAGATGAACAAATTCTAGATGAAAATGTTGCATCTACATCAACTCAACCAAGGAGAAGTAAACGGGTTAGGAAAGAGAAATCTTTTGGCCCGGATTTTCATGTATATTTGGTTGAAGGATCAAGAGATAGTGTTTTGACTAAATTTCCATATGTCTATAATGTGGAAGGAGATCCTTTAACATATGATGAGGCCATGCAATCTCAAGATGCTTCATTTTGGAAAGAAGCTATTGATGATGAAATGGACTCAATCATGGGGAATAACACATGGGTTCTAGCGGACTTACCTCCTAAATGTAAACCAATAGGGTGCAAATGGATTTTCAAGAAGAAAATGAAAATCGATGGAACTATTGACAAGTTCAAAGCCCGGTTAGTGGCACAAGGCTTTTCTCAAAAGCCGGGTATCGATTATTTCGATACATATGCACCTGTAGCTCGAATCTCCACTATAAGATTATTGATTGCCCTTGCAGCAATTCATAATACTGTGATCCATCAAATGGATGTCAAGACTGCGTTCTTGTATGGAGAATTAGATGAGGAGGTTTACATGAGACAACCGGTTGGATTTGTTGTCAAAGGTCAAGAACAAAAGGTTTGCAAACTAATTAGATCTTTGTATGGGCTAAAACAAGCACCTAAGCAATGGCATCAAAAATTTGATGAGGTAGTGTTGTCTAACGGATTCAAATTGAACAATTCAGATAAATGTGTATATAGCAAATTTGATGATAATGGTCAGTGTGTGTGATGATTTGCTTATATGTAGATGACATGCTAATTTTTGGAACTGATTTATCCCAAGTTGAGTGGACTAAATCTTTTCTATCGTCTAAGTTCTCAATGAAAGATTTGGGGGAGGCGGATGTCATTCTAGGAATTAGAATTAAAAGAAGCAAAGGTAAATTGAGTTTGTCTCAATCTCACTACATCGAAAAGGTTCTTAAGAAATTCGATGTTAGTGGTTGCTCTTTTGTGTCAACTCCAATGGACCCTAGTGAGAAATTACTACCTAATGTAGGTAGTGCTGTATCTCAACTTGAGTATTCAAGGGTGATTGGATGTTTGATGTATGCAATGACGAGTACTAGGCCGGATATCGCATTTGCGGTAGGCAAACTCAGTAG
The DNA here is from genome assembly GCF_026745355.1 of Beta vulgaris subsp. vulgaris. Lineage (NCBI taxonomy): Eukaryota > Viridiplantae > Streptophyta > Magnoliopsida > Caryophyllales > Amaranthaceae > Beta > Beta vulgaris. Next base: position 58,899,731 of record NC_079207.1, read on the forward strand.
GTATACTAGTAATCCTAGTGTACAACATTGGCAAGCTATTCGTCGTGTGTTAAGGTACTTAGGAAAAACCAAGGACTATGGTTTATCCTATAGTGGGTATCCTTCGGTTTTAGAAGGGTATTCGGATGCAAGTTGGATCTCTAACAAAGAAGATCACTCTTCTACAAGTGGATGGGTATTTCTACTTGGGGGAGGTGCTATATCTTGGGCTTCCAAGAAACAAACTTGCATAGCGGATTCCTCCATGACTTCGGAATTCATTGCTTTATCTTCCGCAAGCAAAGAGGCGGAGTGGTTGAAGAATCTCATGATTGAGATTCCTTTGTTGCCAAAACCGATATCGCCCATAGCGATTCATTGTGATAACGATGCTGCTTTGGCAAGAGCATATAGTCAAGTCTATAATGGTAAGTCAAGACACATTGGTGTGCGGCATAGCTACATCCAAGGACTTATCAAAGATAGTGTAATCACTGTTGACTATGTACGTACAACGTATAATCTAGCGGATTGTTTTACAAAGGCCTTGGCTAGAGATAATGTAAAGAGGATGGCAATCGGTTTAGGATTGGAGCCCCTCGAGAATCACGAATGAGGGAATCTTAACTTAACGCCCAATATGACGTTGGGTCTTAAGTTCAATAAGATTAATTTCTTCATTTAGATGATTGTAGAACTTTTATTCATCCTAAGTTTATAGTTCTATCACTGTGTTGTATAAGGAGGTTGTATAACTTAATAGGTCTCTTGTTTATGCTTTTCACAGTAGCATGTATTTTAGAGATCTACCTATGTAAGTGTGAAGTTTAGCCGCTTCAAGGAGCTATTGGGGCATAGCTTTGATACACTTATGAATAGATATGGACACAAGGCTTTATGTGTCGGTTTATAATGAGTTTAAGAATTTTATCTTGTGTGTATTGTATCTTCGGGTTTCCATTATGTATTGAAATTGGTTCAATCGTTATCGACACCAATTGGATACGGATACTTGGAATGTGTACTTTACTATATGAAAGTTCAAGTTTTATACACTTTCATTTATGCATGAGATGTTTGTTTTGATGATGTTTAGTGCTTATTATCTTTTAGAATACTCTAAATGGGGGAGGATTGTTGGATAATTTAGAGTATTTGGTTGGTTGAGTTCATGTAACGTATCACTTGTATAACTTGGTTATGGTGTCGTTGTTCAAGTTACGTTAATTATTCACGTAGATTGTTTATGGTGTAGTAAACAATAAGTATTGAAGTAATAAATAAACCGCAAGGTGAGCAATGCTCGCGGAATGCTCGCTAGCAACAAGTACAAGATATTACTTGAAAGAATATATGTATTACATATTATGCCTTGGTGGTTAAAGCCAACCATGCTGCAGCAAAAACACACGAGCAGTAGCACAGCATAAGTGTGGCTCGCGACAAAAGAATGGGGCACAAGCAGCGCACAGGCAGCGAGCAGCATCGCAGCGCACAGGCGAGCAGCATCGCGACTCGCGACAGGCCCGCTCGCGACTCGCGAGCTCTGTCTCGGCTCGCGACGAGAGCCTGTCTTTTGTCGTGGCTTTGTGCATTTTGTGCGGTTTTGACGGTTTTTTGTTATTTTACGTGTATAATAGTGGTTTAGCACCACAAATGAAGAGAGGAGTTTTTCAGAATATATTCTCTCAAAAAGCATTCTCTCTCAAGTTTTTTGAGACATTTGATTATCAAACAAAATTACAAAAAACTTATTCTCATTTTGACAAGATTCATACGAGCGTGACTCTTGTTGTTCTTCTTTGTATCTCGAAATTGAATTCCGTGCAACCCGTGCTTCGTATAGGGTCGGAATATCACTTTTGGGAAAGTGTCTACACACGCCTAGAAGATTTGTCATTCATAGTATTTATCTTCTTCACCCTTTTTCTAGTTATAACAGAATTTTCATATTGTCTAACCTTTACACAAATACTAGTAAAAATAGCTTTTTTTGTTTGAAGATAAGTTATACACTTTTCTTTGATTCGTCAAAGTAAAAGGGTTACGCTTTTTTCCAAGTCTTTTATAATTTTAACTATTCTAATTTTATACGCATGAGTAACACTCTAGACCAAAACCTTTCAAATTAACTCAATCCAACTTTGGAAATCTTTATAGTAAACCTGAGTGTACCATGCTCATGGTACACGCAAGGCTATTTTCGCCAAATGAGCAAAATGGGCAAATGAGCAAATGAACAAAATGAGCAAATGATCAAATGAGCAAGTATTTTTACTCATTTAAGAAAATGAACAAACACTTTTACACAAATGAGCAATCTTTGTTATTTGCTCATCATCATTTTCCTCACTTTCAGATCTAGAAATTTCTTTTCTTTTTTTGCGAATTTTGAATCTCCATTGTTGGAAGATTTGGAAGGAGGAGAGAGAAGAATTGAAACAACAACAACCGAACAACAACAACAACAACAACAACTGAACAATAAACCCCCAATCATCATGAGAAATTTCTTAAAATTAAGAAAAATGGCGAAAAAAAATTGGGGAAAAATCATGAGAAAGAAATTGATGCGTTGATGATGATGATTAATACAAATTGAAGTGATAATCAGTGTCATGTTTCGAGGTTTCATGGAGATCCAAATGAAGAAATGGAGGAAGAAGATGATGGTGGTGGTGAAAGTTGCCGGAAAGAACAAATTAGGAAATTGAAGTTTTAATTAATTACGAAAATACCCCTTGGTGCACCATGCTACACCCGGGTGTACCATGAGTGGACTCTCCAACTTCTGCAAGAAATCCATACCCACATGAATTGCATGCGGTAGAAATCGAATTAGAAACCCTTAGCTTACTAATAACCACAACAACTAAACAAGTACTACCTGATGCGCATCATTTCTACTTAGTTGAGAGTATTTTGAAACGTATGAAGTACATCATATATAATAAATGTTTTGTATCATATATCAATTTTTTAAAAATGAATCATGTTTGGGCCCATTAAATCCCTCCAAGGAAATCACGCCACGTGGCACCGCTACCTAAGGATCGTGGGTCCCACCAGAATCATCCAATGAAAAGGTATCACCAATCCCCAAGTGAGCTGTCATGTCCAGCACACCACTTTATGGAAATTCTCACCACTATAAATACCTCTTGTCCCATCAATGCAAAGGTATTGAATACTCACCTAACGAACTTGAGCTTCACTCTAGATTCTCTCTCTACCTCAATCATCAACTGACTTGAGCGTCGGAGGGGCGATCCCGGAACAACCCCCGGGGTAGTTTTTCTGTGTTTTGCAGGTTTCCGGTGAACTGATAACCAGTCCAGCTCAGACCTAAGGACCTGTTCAGCACAGACCATTAACCTTAATTTCTAGACAGAAACAGTTTGGCGCCGTCTGTGGGGATAGTACAAAAAGTTACTTCGCCACCATTTCGAAAGACTCTCTTGCGGCTCAGCAGGATTTAATCTCAGTGCTAGTCTGCCATGGCACCTTCCAAGAACGCCCGTAACAGATCTAACCAACCTCAACAAACTGAGAGGGAACCCTCACCCCAACCAAGGAGGTCAGCACGAACTAGATCCCCATCGGTTCATACACTGGACCCTAACCTGGAGCTCTCTCAGGAACTTCAGCCTTCTCCCTCTCGAGAAATACAGCGCGCTGACCCCCAACCTCTACTCACAGCTGACATTGCACTCATAGCTGCTCAGCTGCAGCAAACCTTGCAACAAAGCATTATGCAGATGCTGACCACTCTCCAGCAAGGGCAAGGGCACAACCAGCTCAACCTCCAGCAACGTGAGGACAATATCCAGAGGCCCTCTCATAGGGAAGAGCGAAACCCTCGCTCCCTTCATGACCAGCCTAACCGGCAAAGGTCAGCTGCTAAGGAGAGAACTCATTCTCAGAGGCCCCCCTCTCGGCAAGATGAGCGCCCACCTCTGGGCGAGAGGTCTGCACCTCGGGAAGCAGCTCTCCGAAGGGAGGAGACCCATGTCTCCAGATCGCCAAGGGGAAACCCCGGCCGCAAACCGGAAGATGCTCGAAATATCCTTAACGAGAAACGCCGTAGCCAGGGGTATGATGCCCGTCAGTTCCTAGATCGAAAGGCTGCTCAGCGTGAGGGGCATGGTGACTCCGCTCAGTCCAAACCGCTAAAGCTCGGCAGCGGGAGTCTCAAGTTCATGACCCCGTTCAGCCGAGAAATTATTGACACCCCTACCCAGGGGAAAGTCAAAATGCCACTTATCGAACCATTCGCGGGCCTAACCGACCCGGAAGATCATATGGCCACGTATAAGGCCCAGATGAGTGTGCAGACCAGCTGTGAGGCCACATGGTGTCGATTCTTCCCTACCACACTGAAAGGTCTCGCACTGAATTGGTTTCAAGAATTGCCGGCCGGAATCATCACCGACTTCACCGTACTCGAGGATATGTTTACCCATCAGTTCGTGGCCGGAAAGAGGCAGAAGAAAACTAGCTTGCACCTCATGGGGGTCAAGCAAGAGAAAACGAAAGTCTTGCCGACTACATAAAAAGATTCAATGAGGAGTCCCTAAAAGTATCCGACCTACAAGATGCTGTGGCCTTTGCTGCTCTCATGTCCGGATTACAACCTGGCCGACTAAGATGGACATTGGCTGAAAGTGAGGTCAAAACCTTCTCAGAGGCCATGGCAAAGGCTCAAAGATTCATCCAAGCGGCGGATATTTGCCGCCACTCGGAAGAGGGAAGTAAGAAGAGAAAGGAAGAAGGAAACAGCAGAGATCAGCCCAAACAGCAGAAAACGGGTGGTAGATCGGATAGGTTCACTGATCATGGAAACAACCCTCGTTTCAATAAAAACAGAAGAGAAATATACCTGGACATCAAGCACAAGTCCATGCTGCCCAATCCCCAACCCATCCGGACCTCAGCTTACCGGAGGGACAAAAGCCAGTGGTGCGAGTACCACCGGGAATGTGGTCATACCACAAAAGATTGTAGGGACTGAAGAAAGGGTTGGACAATCTAGCTGACCAGGGGAAGCTGAACCGCTACCTCAAGCACACGAGTGAAGAGAAGGGGAAGCAGAAGGTCGGTCAGTCCAATAGTGGGGACACTGAAGGCTACATTGGGGTCATCTCGGGTGGTTCGCTCGGGGGGCCTAACCGGCCGAGCAAGAAAAGCTCATCTTCAAAACCTCAAGCACCACGTACTCGAGGTCAAACCAAGCCGGTCGGACTGTCCTGTGATGACCTTCGGGGAATCCAGTCGACCGGTCAGCGTACCCCATGATGACCCTCTGGTCATCGAGCTCAAGGTAGCCAACTCCCGGGTAAGGCGAGTCTTGGTTGATAGTGGGTCGTCCGCTGACATCATAACTTTAGAATGCCTGAGAAAGCTGAAATACAGCGAAGAGGATGTCATACCACTCGATCAGCCACTCATAGGCTTCGGGGGTAACTCGGTACAACCCGTGGGATCGATAAAGCTCCCTACTCGGATGGGAGAGAAAGGCAAAGGCAGAAGCCTACCGATCGACTTCCTAGTGGTCGACATCCCCCTCCCATACAACATAATAATGGGACGACCCACTCTGAACAAAACAAAGGCTGCTATCTCCACGTACCAACTCCTCATGCAGTTCGAAACAGATGAGGGGAAGGTCGGAAAAATTCAGGGAGATCAACAGGCTGGACGAGAATGCTCGTTAATAGCTTAAAGAGCAGAAAGGAGATCGACGTCCAAGAGGACTCGAAGAAGAGGAAAAGGGAAGAAAGTTCACCAAGGAACTTGGGGGTGTACATAACAGAAAACCCCAAACAGTACGAACGGCCTCAGCCAGCTGAGGAAGACGAAGAAGTAGAGATCGGGACAGAGCCCGGTCGGACTGTAAGAGTGGGCAAGGCCCTAAGCCCAGAAACAAGAGCACAAGTAGTGCAAGTGCTCAGGGAATATCAGGACGTGTTCGCCTATGAGGCCTCAGAAATGCCCGGGCTTGACCCCAAAATCATGTGTCATGAGCTGAACATTAAAGAGGGATACAAGCCAGTCAAGCAAAAGCTAAGGCATCAAGGTCCGGAGAGGTGCAAAGCTGCCGCAGTGGAGGTCAAAAAATTGCTCGAGGTAGGATTCATTGAGGAATGTCAGTACTCGGAATGGCTAGCTAATGTAGTTCTGGTGAAAAAGCCGAGTGGGGCTTGGCGCATGTGCGTGGATTTTACAGACCTGAACAAGGCCTGTCCGAAAGACAACCATCCTCTGCCCAAAATAGACAGGTTAGTCGATTCGACAGCTGGTCATGCCCTTCTAAGCTTCATGGATGCAAATGCAGGCTATCACCAAATTCCCATGGCGGAACATGATCGGATTCATACCGCTTTCACCACCCCGCAAGGGGTATACTGCTATAAGATGATGCCATTCGGACTGAAAAATGCCGGAGCCACCTACCAGCGGACAGTTAATAAAATTTTCAGTGATCAGTTGGGTCGGAACATCGAGGTATATGTTGACGACATGATCGTCAAAAGCAAGGCCCACTCTGATCATCCGGACGACCTGAGGGAGACGTTGAACACACTGAGGAAGTATCGTATGATGCTCAATCCTAAAAAGTGCGTCTTCGGGGTGAAAGGGGGTAAGTGCCTCGGATTTCTGGTAGATGAAAGGGGTATTGAGGCCAACCCCGACAAGATCAAGGCAGTTCTGGAAATGAAATCCCCCCGGAACGTCAGGGAAGTGCAGCGCCTAACCGGATGTCTAGCTGCCCTAGGACGATTCCTATCACGGTCGGCTGATAAGAGCCTATTCTTTTTCAAGGCCCTTAAGAGAAAAGAATTCGCCTGGGACGAAGAAGCTGAACAAGCCTTCGCTTCCCTCAAGCTTCATCTATCAACCCTTCCCAAGCTCATGTCCCCCTTGCCGGGGGAAACATTGTTCGTGTACTTGGCCGTATCCGAATACGCCCTAAGTGCTGTTCTGGTTGCCGAAAGAGAAGGGACGCAACACCCGGTCTACTTCATAAGCCATGCCTTCCGAGGGGCAGAAGCAAAATATAGTGAGGTGGAGAAGATGGTCTTCGCCCTCGTCATGGCAAGCAGAAAGTTGAAACCATACTTCCAAGCCCATCAAATCAAGGTCCTTACCGGACAGCCTCTCCGCAAGGTCATAGAAAGCAGGAACCACTCCAGTCGGATGACTGATTGGGCTGACCAGTTGGCTGATTTCGGCCTGGAATATGAGCCCAGAAGGGCCATCAAAGCTCAAGCCTTGGCGGACTTCATAACTGAATGCACAACTCGGCCCCCGGTCGGCCAGAATGAAGAGTGGGAGCTATACGTGGATGGCTCTTCCACCAAGTCAGGATGCGGGGGCTAGTGCTTAAGCCCCCGGTCGGAGAAAAAATGGAGTATGCAATCAAATTCGAGTTCCTGGGGTCGAACAATGAAGCAGAATATGAGGCACTCATCCTCGGACTCCAGCTGTGCATTCTTGCAGGAGCCACGGCCATTGAGGCCCGATCAGACTCACAGCTTATCGTGGGTCAAGTCTCTGGGGAGTACGAGGCCAAGGAGGACAATATGAGGATGTATCTGGCTAAGGCCCAAGAGTCCATCAAAAAACTCTCCCATTTCCGCATCAGCCACATACCCAGGTCGGAGAATCAGCAAGCCGACGCCCTGGCTCGTATGGCTAGTTCAGCAGAGGGGTCAGCCCCTCGGACGATCATGTGGGAGGTGCTTCGCCAGCCCAGCATCAATGCCAAAGAACAGCTGATTCTAGACCGAACGGCCACTTGGATGGATGAGGTGGTCGGATACTTAAGGGATGGAGTCCTCCCAACAGATGTCAAAGAAGCCGAAAGGATCAAGCACCGAGCAGGTTGGTTCTTATGGCATGACGAGCAGCTCTACAAGAAGTCATACACGCACCCATTGCTGAAATGCGTAACCCCTGAAGAGGAATTACATCCTAAGGGAAATACACCAAGGGGCGTGTAGTAGCCATCAAGGGGGGAGAACCATAGCAGGGAAAGCTCTAAGGGCTGGGTATTACTGGCCTACCCTCAAGGCGGATGCCCAAGAATTGGTGAAAAGATGCCCATCTTGCCAAATCCATTCGGATATTCCCAGATCCCCAGCTACCCCCCTCAACCCCATTCAAGCAGTTCTACCGTTTGACAAATGGGGCATGGACCTGCTCGGCCCATTCCCACCAGCATCGGGTCAGCGGAAGTTTTTGATAGTGGCCATAGACTATTTCACCAAGTGGACTGAAGCCGAACCCCTTGCCTCCATCACTGACAAACAAGTCCAAGCCTTCATCTGGAGGAACATAATCACAAGGTTTGGAGTGCCCCGAGCCCTGGTCTCGGACAATGGTCGGCAATTTAATAGTGGACCAACTCGGGAATATTGTGCCCGTTTTGGGATACAGACCAGGTTCTCTGCTGTGTCCCGACCACAAACTAACGGCCAAGCCGAACGGCCAATAAAATAGTGCTCAAGGGGATCAAAAAATCACTTGACGCAGCGAAAGGGGCTTGGGTGGACGACCTACCTGGAGTCTTGTGGTCTGCTCGGACAACGGTAAAGGAAGCAACGGGACACTCCCCGTTCGGACTGGTCTATGGTAGTGAGGCAGTACTGCCCGTAGAGGTCGGTATCCCATCGCCTCGGATCACCTTTTATGACTTTGAGCAAAATGAAGAAGAAAAGCCTGTCAACCTCGACCTGCTGCCAGAAACAAGGGGCAACTCATTGTTAAGGTCGATCCGCTACAAGCAAAGAGTAACTCGACAGTTCAATCGTCGAGTCAAGTCAAGGCCGATCCAGCTCGGAGATTGGGTGGTCAGGAAAGTCGAAGCTACGGGGCTATCACATCTGAAAGGCAAGCTAGGGGCCAACTGGGATGGTCCTTACAAAGTAACCAAAGTCATCAAGCCTGGTACATTTCAGCTCGAAAATCCCGAAGGCATACCACTTGCTCGGCCATGGAATCTGGACAACCTAAAGAAATATTATGTATAGTCAATTGCAATTAGGGGCATATAGCCGAGATACTGGCCAGACGTGGCATGTAGTCACTCGGTTTGTAAGACTTAACCAGTCAATCTTCTAAGTTAATAAAAAGACAACCAGTCATTTCAAGACTTAACCAGTCATTTCAATTGTTCGAATTAAACTTAACCAGTTTCGAGTGCTCGAATTTAGTCCGAACAACTATATTCTTCGTAACTTAACCAGTTTCAACCACAAGTTGTTCGAGTTAAATCCGACAAGCATTATCAAGCAAAACTTAACCAGTTCGAGAATCTATACTTGAAGCAAAAATTGCAATCGACAATAATAAAAGGTGCTCGGATGAAATAAAAGAGACTTTCATTAAAGTTAGAAAAATAGTACATCCTAAAACCTTGGTACTACCAAGGTTAAAAACAAAAAGAAAAAACAATACAAGGCAAAGCAAAGCCTAAGCTACAGGAGGGTCGGTCTGATCATTAGTACTCCCATGGTGCTCCTCAGACCTGGCCACCCCTTGGCCTTGATCCTCCTCAGCTGCCTCCGCATCCTCATCATCATCATCATCATCATCATCCGAGAGGCCAATATGCAATTCCGAGAGGATGGCCTGATCCTCCTCCTTCAGAAGAGCTTCGTAGCTCCCCATGACCTCGGACCAAGGAAGAGAGGGATGCGATCTCTCCAGGGCCGCTTTCATCCTCTTAAGGGCGCCATCTACCCCCATCTGCTGGGCGGTAGATCCGACCTCGTTGACGAACAGTTCGCAGGCCTTGGTCTCCTTCCAACCCGCAAACCATTGGTCCTCGGTCTTGGGAGCCTTCTCCAGCTCGGCAAGTTGGAATCGCAGCTGGGTGATTTGGCTCTCCGCCTCCACCACTCGGGCCTCGGCAGCAGTCTTGGCAATCACAGCCTCATCCCTCTCCTTGATGAGTTTCTGCTTAGCCAAGTCCCACTGCTCCCGCTCGGCCTTGAAGTCCTTTTGGTCCCGGTCGATGCAGCGTTTGGCATTGACGAGGTCGGCTTCAGCTATCCTTTGGCCCTCCTTGGCAGCGCGTAGCTCCTCATATTGCTTCTTGCCTCGAGCCTCCAAGTCGGAGACCTTGTCGGCCAAGTGCACTTTGTTCCGAGCCACATTGACAAGCCGAGCAGAAAACTACAATAAACAAAAGATTCAGTACTTGGCAAGAAAAAATAGCGAAGTTAAAAGCGAAAGGGGCTCACCTCAACCCAGCTGCGGAAGAGGTCATTCGTCTCCTCCGGGCCGCTGGACTGCGCAATGTACTCCCGGTCGGTGGGACTGTACAGGCACTCGACCGCATTCATCCAGCGGGTGTCGAGCCCGTGGGCATCCAATTCTGCGAATGGTTTGGCCAGCGCGAGGTTGAGCTCCTCCGGGTCATCATGAGGGCGAGGGGTGGCCGGTGTATATTGAGGGCTCTGGACCGGTCGGAAATCTTCAGAGTGAACCGAAATCCGAGTCCCCTCCGACCTGTCTGCCCGCTCCTCCGGTCGGGGACTATTAACTTCAACGGACTTGGCTTTTTTAGCCTTTTCCTCCTGAGCCTTGGCCAGCGCCTTCTCGGACTTGGCCACCTTATGCGGATCCCGCTCCTTCCTTTTCTTCGAAGCTTTGGGCTTCGACGGATCCTGCAAAGTTTCAAGATCAGCTCGGAACCAACAAGAAAGGGTACTCGGCCAAAACCCGAGACATACCTTTGGAGGGTTGGGGACTCCGATCTTTTTTGCCTTCAACTCAGCCTTAAGCTGGGCCGCCCTCATTGCTGCGTAATTCAACTTCTCGGCCATTTCGGGATCGGATTCACGTGTCAAAGAGCAAGCTGCAAAAACAACCAAATATGAAAATTGCAAGTGCAAACAAAAACAAGTTAAACAACCCCCTCGGCCGATTACCCCTGGGAAATGTCCGGCTTAGCCCGACCGCCGACAGCAAGTGCTCGCTCTTGAACAAGCGGCAGCTCGGTATCCAGTTGCTGGCAACATAAACCTCCCCCCCTTGAACAATTTGGGCCTCGGTTTGTAGGTAAATGGCCGCAATGGCTTCCTCTTCGGACATCTCCGGAACCCTGAAATTAAGTTCATGATTGGGCTCAACTCCGGTCGGACCTGGGGCCCCAGTCCCTCCAAAAAACACAAGGCAACTCCCTCCTAAAGCCCTTTTGAGACGTGGGCAGGTCGAGCACTACCTTGTACCCCTGTGGGCCTGGAAGTACCACCAACCTGGACCGTTGTCTCCAGCCGACATCTCGACCAGCTTGAACATATTGCGCCACAGTCTAATGGTTGGTCGGACGCTCAGCATAGCACATACTGTCTGAACAGCAACAATACTTCCCCAAGAGTTCGGAGAGATTTGACTTATACACAGATTGTAGGCGTTGAGAGTTCCTTCACAAAGGACGTCAATGGAAACCGGAGCCCCATCTCCATAGATTTGTAATAAACCGCGGTACAGCCCGGAGGGGGAGTGAGAACAGTATGATGGGCCTCTGGTCGGACAAGCATATATGGGTCCCTTATCTGAAACCTTGCAGCCTGCCCCCTCGGGTCCTCAAGGAGGGCCTTCATCAAAGCAGGGAGCGGAAACTTGGACCCCGGTCCTCCCTTCGGATCCGGGTCAGGAAACTCCGGTCGGCCAGAGGTTGACACATCTTCGCTATCCGACATCGTCACCCTCACTACACCATCAGCAAGGTATTTATCTAAGTAACTGGCTTTAGAAGAAAAGGCCAGGGACACTTCCCAAGGGAAGGGAACAGCGTCCTCGCCTTTCCTCTAGTGACGATGAGGGGCTCGGAGAGCAGAACCGCGTCAGGAACGGCCGAGGGATCGGGCAACTTATTAAGGTCGACCAACGTTATTCCATCCCCTCACCTCCTCGAACCGATTGTAGGGAGGTGAGGTCGGAGGTGTCCGACTCGGACGATTCTTCCCATTATTGTATTGACAAGGGAGTCGGCCGAGGTTATTGAAAAGAAAAAGCGAAATAAAACTAAAAAAGCAAGAGCGTACCTGGTCGGACGACGGAAACCGGAGAAATTGCAGAAACTTAGGAGAAGCGAGAGCTTTTAGAGAGAGAAGTGAAGAATTTTTTAGAAGATTTTGCACAAATGAATTCTCTCTCCTCTCCGTACAAATATATAGGCGTGCCTCGGGACGCGTCTCTCCATAAACCTATCAGGTGCCTCCACATGGCCAATGGAAGATGAAACGTCAAAATTTCCAGAAAGTCCCATCCAGCTCAACTACCCAGCTGAGAACGCCATGTGGCAGGCCACTGGCTTCCAGCTCAAAGCCACCCTCTCGGGCTTTACAAGCGTCAATGCAACACCCGGTCGGTCAAGTTGGGGCTCCATCACCCTTTGCCCGACCAGGTCTCTGCTTGTTCCCTTCACTTAGCCAATGTTGCTAAATGCTAGGGAACACCTGGTCGGTCTCTCCAGGGCTTGTTAGCCCCTGTCCGTGCAACACCCTCCAATCCGGAACCCGGTCGGTCAAGTTGGGGCTCCATACCCTTTCCCGACCAGGTCTCTGCTTGTTCCCTTCACTTAGCCAACGTTGCTAAGTGCTAGGGAACACCTGGTCGGTCTCTCCAGGGCTTGTTAGCCCCTGTCCGAGCAACACCCTCCAATCCGGAACCCGGTCGGTCAAGTTGGGGCTCCATCACCCTTTGCCCGACTAGGTCTCTGCTTGTTCCCTTCACTTAGCCAATGTTGCTAAGTGCTAGGGAACACCTGGTCGGTCTCTCCAGTGCTTGTTAGCCCCTGTCCGAGCAGCACCCTCCAATCCGAAACCCGGTCGGTCAAGTTGGGGCTCCATCACCCTTTGCCCGACCAGGTCTCTTCTTGTTCCGTTCACTTAGCCAATGTTGCTAAGTGCTGGGGAGCACCTGGTCAGTCTCTCCAGGGCTTGTTAACCCCTGTCCGAGCTACTTGGGGCTAAGAGGACCTGGTCGGCGCCTTCCCGACCTGGTCTCCCTCTGACCCCCTCTTTCATGGAGGTCGGCCTAATTGCACCGGCGAATATCATGAACCTGGTCGGCGCCTTCCCGACCTGGTCTCCTTTTGGCCTCCCTTCATGGAGGTCGGCCTAATTGCACCGGCGAATATCATGAACCTGGTCGGCGCCTTCCCGACCTGGTCTCCTTTTGGCCTCTCTTCATGGAGGTCGGCCTAATTGAACCGGCGAATATCATGGACCTGGTCGGCGCCTTCCCACCTGGTCTCTTCTGGCCTCCCTTCATGGAGGTCGCCTAATTGCACCGGCGAATGTCATGGACCTGGTCGGCCTTCCCGACCTGGTCTCCTTCTGATCTCCCTCCATGGAGGTCGGTCTAATTGGACCTGCGGATCAAAGACCTGGTCGGCACATGTCCGACCTGGTCTCCTTCTGGCTTTCCCTCCTAAGGTTGGTCAAATGAGGGAATTCTACGCCACCAAGGGGCTTCACCCGGTCGGACGGCCCTTCTGCCCCTTCCCGGCTGGGGCTAAATGTTTGGGCCCATTAAATCCCTCCAAGGAAATCAGCCACGTGCACCGCTACCTAAGATCGTGGGTCCCACCAGAATCATCCAATGAAAAGGTATCACCAATCCCCAAGTGAGCTGTCATGTCCAGCACACCACTTTATGGAAATTCTCACCATATAAATACCTCTTGTCCATCAATGCAAAGGTATTAATACTCACCTAACGAACTTGAGCTTCACTCTAGATTCTCTCTCTACCTCAATCATCAACTGACTTGAGCGTCGGAGGGCGATCCCGGAACAACCCCGGGGTAGTTTTTCTGTGTTTTGCAGGTTTCCGGTGAACTGATAACCAGTCCAGCTCAGACCTAAGGACCTGTTCAGCACAGACCATTAACCTTAATTTCTAGACAGAAACAAATCATAAGCAATGTTCTGTTTTTTTACGTGTGTAAAGAGAGCTTTTGCAATTTGAGAACAAAGATATAGACGAGATTTAATCATCTAGATCATAAATTGAGAGGAAGATAATACTTCCTCCGTTTCAAAATAAATGCCACATTGTCTATTTTTGGGTGTTTCAAAATAGATGCAGCAATGTTTTTTTTTCCTTATTTAGTAACTTTTGCCTTATACTTTTACCATTTTACCCTTACTAACTTGTTTTAAGTACACTAATCTACTTCACTTTATATGTGGTCTCCAACAGTTTTTTATTTTCCCTCCTTTCACATGGGGACCACTACAATTAATCTACCTCACTTTATATTACTTAAACATGCTTAGAAAATTTTGCCTAGGAGTCCGTTTTAATAACAATGTGGCATCTATTTCGAAACGGAGGAAGTAGTTGAACTTTGTTATTCAATGTCCTAGAATTTTTTATTAACGTTCTAAATACATATGTTTATATTATATGAATACATCTCCATTTCTTTTCCCTCTTTCTCCCCTTCACTCACTTTTCCTTTTCCTTCTTCTTCCACCACAACCACTAGCGTCGCCGCCACCACCACCACCGACCCTTCTCACTTCCCCTTCCCCTTTTCCATTAAATTGGATGATCTTTTTTTATAAAAAAAAAAAAGGTGTATGTCATGGACGCTCCACCACAAGTGTAGGCATCCATGAGAGACGCCTTAACCTGTGGTGGAGCGCCTGTCATGGGCGCTTATGTCGATGGTGGGGCGTCCATGATAGATGTCTTTCTTTCTTATTTTAATAAAAAAAAATATATATTTTCTGGTGAGGCAACTGTGATAATGGTGATGAAGGTGGTGGCGAACTTTCAGGTGGATTGGGTGTTGGGAAGGAGGTGAATTTTCTGATGGTCGAGATGTTGGTGGTGGGGCGTGGTGGTGGTGGTATAATAAAAACAATATATGAAAAGGGGAAGGAAAAGTGAGGCAAAGGGCCAGTGGTGGGGCGTGATGGTGGTAGTGGTTGAGGCGACGATGGCGGCTCTAGTGGTGGGGGAAGAAGGGGATGGTGAAGGGAAGAGGGGGAAAACAAATATACAAATATACTATAAAATACGTATTTAGGGTGTTAGTAAGAAACTTTAGAACGTTGAATAGCAACTCAGTAATAGTATCATGATTCATGAAACCCTGAGGTTTCATTTTCATACAACTCTAATAGTGGACACCTAATAACGAAAAATGAACTAAAATCTTCTGCTGTAAGGTGGTGGTTACACAAAATATACTCTCTCGCCACATCTAATAATACAAAATAAATTTCAGTTTTGTGACAGATAATAAAGTCATGAGCCATAATCACATAAACAACATTGCAGTCTATGATCCTGGTGTGGAAGTAATTATGCATATGCCATAATCACATAAACAACATTGCAGTCTATGATCCTGGTGTGGAAGTAATTATGCATATGATACTCATATAGTCATATACTTCATATACTGTTATTTCTTTCAGAACAGGTATGAAAAAAAATATTATAATGGAATAAACGCACCAAAGCGGGAGAATGTTTGCATAGAAATTCCTTATGATAAATGGAATTATTTGTAACACAAAAATACTCTCTATATATGCCCATCATCTGTCTTTTCCTCGCATTTATTCAGTCCCATATTGTCGCAGCTCTTACAAACGCAAGCTCCCTTAATGTATGTGGGCTCCTCTAATCCCATGTGATATGACCAACCTTTGTTCCCCTTTCTTCAGATCTTACCATTTTCAGTTACTTCTGTTCCATCCATGAATATTTTTCTAAGATCCATGATCATGATGATGATTTTGATTTGATGTGCATCTATATATATATATATATGAATATAATCATTCAACTTTCCAAGCATAAAGAAACAAACTGAACTCTGGTGATCCACCACCCCAATCATACTCCTTACATGCAGAATCCTCTGCATGAAATGATGATGATGATGGTGATGATGATGATGAAGACTTAAACAAGAACATAGCATGTCTAGGACCTGACCCAAATATCCAATCATGAACATCCCAATACACTTCAAGTTTAGTCTCTTTAACATCAATTGATTCATTTCCTCTGAATTTCCATTGAAGATGTTTCACTTGAGTTGCTAGCTCCCCATCTATCTTTATATCCATTTCAGGACTACTAATTCCTTCATATTCACTCTTACTATTACATTCAACTGAAATCTCATGACATTTGCCTCTTTCATGAAACTTCACCTTAGTTGAAAACCTTTTCTTACCAAAAACATGCTCCTTCCTTGAAACTAAAACAGGATCAACAAGAGCTGGCCTACACCCGGTCCTTCTAAACGCGTCCTTCTTCATATCTCCGACCACCAAAACAACCTCCTCTTCGGATACTATGGCAACATAGTAATCTGACTGTGGCTCAACTTCGCCATTGAACTTGGCCGCCTTGAGATCCCACACAATTGCAATGATTTTCCCATCCACCAATAAATTTTTACACCCTTGTTTCCTCCAGAAATACCAAGGCTTAAGCTCGACCTTGCTATGATAATGATCGCGGCCTTCAGGGCCATCCACAGACACTGAAAGTCCGTGGAGGAGAAGATTTTTGCACCATGTTATGGTGACTAAACGAAGTTGGCTAGCAATCTTAGTCATATACACAGACATGATCAAGCTCTGGGGCGACCCAGAGCTTGATCGTATAAGTGGGGTGGTTACTGGTGTTGGAGGTGCTAGTCCAATAGAGACTTTTTCATCAGCTGATGAAAAGCATGCTGGGATACCAATAGGTTCATGCATCATTTTTGGTCACACAATATCAACCAACCAAAATGATCATTTGGGTTATATATAGATTTATAAGTTTTACAACAAAAGAAAGAATGATACAGTTGGACTATAAGACTATAAGGAGAGAGCTAAGTGTAAGGCTAAATCAATCTTACCAGCAAGATATTGTCTTGAATGCTGCCAAAAGGATATGATACTGCCCTCACTGTGAGATGAACAGAAATCTACCAAATTTTTCCAACTGGCAGATATAACAATAGGATAAAATGAGTAATTAATATCAATATGGAAGCGAGTAATTATAACAAACCTTCCCCTTTTTTCATTGTTCAATGTGGGTTTTGGCCTTTTTTTTTAAACACAAAGGAAATTGATGATTTCATCAACCTTTTCATGTAAGTAGAGATGTAAAGTTTGCAATTCTTATGTATAAAATCCCAAAAAGTAAGGGAAAGAAAGTAGAGGTGGGAGAGGTTTTAGGCAAGAGAACATGTGATGTGGGGGCTGCAGACCAAGATTTAATAATATAGAATGCCCATATTTGGTTTAACGAAGCTGCCTTTTTTTTATATTAATTGATCAGTGTAAAAGGGTGTTCTGTTTATGTAAATGAGGGATCTTGTCCAACTTTTTGATATAACCAAACAGTTTTATGGAAGATGGAGCTAAGAATTTATAGGGATCATATATCGGTGTCATCAGATCTAGTCTAGTAACTTTCACTTTCTACCAAAGTTGTTTTCTTCAAGAAAGTTGCACTATTGTCTTGATGCCATGTTTATAGTGAGTTCTAGACTTATTTCTCCACCAAAATCTCAAATACAAGGGGTATGAATGAGTCTAATATTGTCATTTCCGATGTTTAAGTGAGTTAGAAAGTCGTGCTCCAAAGCGATTATAGAAAAGAAAATTTTCATTTGGTGCTATTTGGTATACTTTCATTTGTGTCATATACTATTGCAAAATTTATTTTGGAGCCCTTATATGTAAACTCTTTTGTAAAGAATGCCTTAAATTTGGTTGAAGCGCGAAGGAGATAGGCGAGTCTGGAGCATGTCCGGCCGGGTGGTGGGTTCGTTTTTCCTCTTACTTTTTTTTTAAAAAAAGTTCACAAATAATACCTCCAAGTTACTTTTATTGGTCCCTCCCTCTTATATATTTGGTCTTTATTCTAAATCTCAATAAGATGATAAATAAAAATAGCCTTGACAAATGATCGAAATCACCAAAATAATTTTCAAAAAAACTTATAAAACAAGGCTTGAATTTTGCTATAATGTTGAGCAAATTATACACGTAATAAGAATGTGAAAGTGGATTTTTTAAAGAGATTTTATAATAGACTTTACTATGTGACACTAGGGTGACAAATAACTATAAACATAAGATATCAAAATAAATTTAGCAAAAACATACACAACGAAATTAAATATTTGTGTCAAACATAGAAACATCAAAGATGAAATTCTCAACAGCTCCTCCCAAATAGTTAAGGTTATAGAAGTATTTTAAAGAGGTGAAACCCAACACATATATTGGATTTAAGGGTATGTTCTTTTAACTTGAAATAAGGTGAATAACTGAATACGTATGAATTTGTTTAGTTTCAGTCTGAAATGTTCAAGACGGTAGTTTGATCTCCTTTCTCGATTGAAAATTAACTGTATATCAACACTAATGTATAAGATATAAAGCATATTCATGTGTACAAATTTTATCTTACATATACTGTGAGCATGGTATACCAAGGCTATTTTTTTGCTCAATGCTCATTGCTCATTTGAAATCATCCAAATGAGCAAAATATACTATAATGAGCAAAATTAGTGTTAAATGTATCATGTTCATAATACACCGGGGTGTGTGATGAATAGACTCATTCATGTGAGATATTGTTCGATTCATCTCATCATATATATTTCAGAATTCTAATTTTCACAATTTTATTAATACATAACAAACATAATTAGTTATATATAAACAAAAATAAGAAAGTTAGTATGAGCTGGTCTGACTTTTGCTAATATCTGGTTCGAACCAAGTTTAACGGCGCATGGATCATTTTTTTAAGCTTAGTCTGTTTCTTTTACTTCATTTTGCACTCAAATGCCATGAGCTTTGAAGTATCATGCACTCTTAGCATACATAAGCGACATGGTGAAAAACCAGTCAAAAGATGGACACAATTACACAACAGATGAGAACCTCCACTAGCATCAGTTGGGCAACTTTCCTTTCAATCACTTTCTTGGGTGTAGAGTTGTAGACAGTTGTAGTTTCTGATTAAATAGTAGTCGAAAAGTTTTCTGCAAGAACTATGATTTAATCATATACAAAAAAACAAACGCATATTCACTACTTAGGTTCTTCCTGACCAAATTGCTTCAAATCAACTACCATTACAGTAATGTCATCCATACTACCCCTACTTGCAGCAAGATTCGCGAGCTTTTTGCAGCCAGCCAGAAGACCCTCAGAGACGGATTTCTTATTATTCTCGCTTCTTGGGGACTGAATTTTCATGTTGTTGTGTGGGAACAATGAAGTTCTTCTAAGTTTTGCAGGAGGACTCTCATTTTCACTTTCAAAATCAAAAACACCTCTTTTTACCGTGCTAATAATTTCTGTCTTCCTATCGCTTGGAGAAAGATTTGTGTTTCGTTTCTGCTTGATGACGGAAACTCTTTTCACCTTCGGAGAGGAGCTTGTACTGATACAAGCATATTTATCGTCGTTAAGGACCCTTGTGATTTTATTATCTAAATCATCGAATGGAAGTTCATGTTTCTTCTCGATCACACGGGACTGCAGCACAATGTCAATGGCCTCTTGGTTTCCAACCTTTTAAACAGGGAATATCTGAATTAATGATTGTTCTCACACTCAGTAATGTCTCCTATTCTAATCTTGAGGTAGCATGATCTCATGGTAAGTCATAAAAAGTAAATGCAGTCATAATCAGAAAAGCTAGAATTACCTAATGCTGTATCAGGTCTAAAACCATGTCTTTGCATTATCTTGCGTTAAATTACTCTTTCCACTGTTTATTCATAGTAAGATATTGAAGCAAGGGAGTTTCCATAGGAAGCCAGCAACGAATATACTATACAATATACTTCATCTTTTTTACTTGTATCTTTTCTCACTTTTGGGCAATTCTTTATTACTTGCATTGTTATTTTTGGCAATATATATTCTCTCTTTCTCTCTCATAACATATGAGTTTTCTATTTTTTTTCTCTTTGCATCTCTTTCCTCTCCTTGGTCCTTGTGCAAAGCGCAAACACAAATGATGCAAGTAAAAAAGACGGAAGAATCAAGTATAAGCACAAATACAGAGTTAATACTCATACAGACAAACTGATTAGCACAAGGAGTAGAAGTTAGGACATTTTAGTAGGATAGGCTTTTATATAACGTTACAACTTGTTTGATAGCCTGTAATAGAAGTTGACAATTTATATGTGATTTTGTTAATAAAGTCCCAACAAATGTCCATGGTAACACCTTTTAATTAACAAACTAGTTATTAGGCCCGGGCTATGCCCCAAATAAGAAAATTTTCATTTATTAATATTGTACTTTGACATAATAACACTAAATACTACTTGGTCTAGTGGTTAAAACTTTAGTGCATGAACTTGAGGTCACGGGATCAAAACCTATACTATGCAATTTCTAATTATTTTTTTATTATTAATTTTGATTGAAAAAGCAATAATGGTATGGTGGAGTAATGGTTGGATCTCTTTCATATTCAAACTTAAGGTTGTAGGTTCAAATCTTCATGTAACAATTATTTATTTTTAATTATTATGAACGTAGGCATGTGACTTTGTTCACATAATTTTCCAATAAATTCACTACCATTACCACTTTTTAATTACAAAACAGCTTGTTAATTTAAATTGAAAAAATCCAATTAGGCCCAAGACAATGGTGCTTCACATAGGACAAGGGCATGAAATAAACTTATAATACAAGCATATACAAACTATCAACAAGCAAATGACTTAAGATATGCTGGAAAGTTGGTACCTCTTCCCACAGTCCATCAGAAGCCAAGACAAGAAAATCCATATTAGGAGTCAGATCAAGAATTGTTGTATCTGGCTCGGACACAACCCAATCTTTTAGGTGAGAATCTCCTATACTTCTTGAAACTGATAGTATCCCATGAACTCTCCAAGCTCCTTTATGGAACTCTACATACCCTCCCTATATAACAAATCCATAAATAGCATCAATATTTCTTTTCTTTCAGTCACTGCTAGATAATAAGATACAACAGCAAATAAATATAAGTATCTTATGATACCTTATCCTCAATTCTTTTCCTCTCTTCCTCCATCTCAACTCTATGGTCCTTTGTGAGAGCCTCCGCAACTCCACCTCTACAAAGAACCGCTCGGCAGTCTCCTATATTTGAGACAACCATCTCTGTCCCTTCAATTAGAACTGTGACACAACAGGAACCACTGCTTACCCCCTAGTGAGAAAAAGAATTGATAAAATTTACTGTTGTTAGAATATGCAGCAATGCGCCAATGCAAACATCTAGCTTTTAAAGGAATCGACTATTCGACTTCTCCGTTTGTTTGACGATAAACAAGTGCAAGTAATGACTCTGATTTTTCAGAATGATAATTAGATGTATTGACCTGCTAACTTAAGAGCATAATCATACATAACATATTCGACCTCTATTTATAATTAGTTGCAAAGGCTTTAAGAATCTCAGTTGATTGTATGACTAAATCAAGACAACAATATGTCAATATATGTACAAAACTGCAGCATAACATTACAAGAAAATGATATGAAAACCCAAACTGCAGCTTTTAAAAGCAGCATTGTGCCTCCAAAATTCACCTGCTGCAAGAATTCTTTATCTGTTTTAAGATAAGCAGATTTTACTGCTTCCTCCCTTGCAATATTTCCAACACAATTATCAACCATCTCAAGTACATTCTTATGTAGACTATCCGCCACAAACTCGGCCGCCTTTTTTCCTCCATGCCCATCATAAACCCCAAAAAAACCCTGGAAATTCAAACAAGTACACCAATTTAGCAACCCACTACAAGAAAACACGCCAAAATTATAATATAAAAATCCCTTCAATTTACTATATATATTTGTTCCAAAAACATGTAAATAAACCCAAAGCGGCATTTCAACAAACATTTGTTGTGCATAAGTGCATTAATAATACCTTCTTGGAATTCCCATCTATGGAAGAAACAATCTTGTGGGTATCTTCCATAAACTTCTTCTTACCCTTAATAGAATAAACCCCAACACCCAAATCCTCAAAACAACAAATACTGTCATTTTTAACAGGAGAACACCCAAATTTGAACTGGGTATCAATCTCAATTTCCTTTAAAACATTAGGGATTTGAATTTTTGGGGGTCTTTTGCGCTTCAAAGAGCAAGAAACATTAATTTTGTCTTCAACAGATGTACCCATTTCAATTAGAAAATCAGAAAGAGGTGAATTAGGAGAGACAAATTCTTTGTTGTTGCAGATAATTGAGATTCTGGGTGTTGTTGTTGAAATGCTCTGGGTTTTTTTTCTTTCGAGACTAGAAAGAGGGAATTTTTGTAGTTCTAACGGCTAGAAAGGGGAGGGGGGGTTCAAAGGGGATTAGATGGTGGGAGGAGAGAGAGTCAAACCAAAAGAAAAGTGCTACTATTGCGCCTCGAGCCGTTGGGAAGGCTACTTTTAGGGTCTATGTCTAATGGAGTAAATGGTCAATGATTTGAATATGAAATGGTGGGAAAGTATCAAACTTGGTATCCATGGCTTAGTACCAAAACCAAATTTGTAATTCTATTGGTTTGTGGTATCTCTAAGGCTATGTTTAGTTTACCTAAAATTTTCTGATCTGAACTTATCTGATCTGATCTAAATTTATTTTTTCTGATCTGATCTGATCTTTTAGATTTTTCTCAATATATAAGAAAAAATATAGTCATGCGGGGTCTTGTTTGATTCGTCTCAATGAGTACTTTATTAATATTCAATTATTATAATTTTTACTAATATGTAATGAAAGATATTTAATAGTAATAATGAGTTATTAAATATAAGCATGATCTGAACTGATCTGATTTGATCTGATCTGATCTGATCTGAACCTTATTTTTTCTAAACTGATCTGATCTGATTAGATCTGAAATAAGCAAAAATAAGGTGAATTGAACATAGCCTAAGTTTATGCTTTGGTCCTAACCACTCCACTTGATTTTGAGCTTGGGTAAGTTTTAATTCAAGATAGTTAGGTGGTTAATGGGTCATATTAGGTCAAATTTATTTTGTATAAGTTTGTGTTGATAGGGCTAGGCTCGGATTTCTCTATTCAAATAACACTTCGTCCTTCAACTGGAACACAATAAAGAGATGCGCACATTTAAAAGTAGTAACTAGACGATAGTGGAAATATCACCAGACGAATATGTCACTCTTAAGGTTGAATAAACAACGATATCATCAAAGAAAATATCCAAAAATACAAAGAAAACTAAACTTATCCAAGAGAGGCAGGGAAACCTTTGGCAATCCCATCAAAAAAAAAATCCAAAAATACAAAGAAAACTAAACTTATCCAAGAGAGGCAAGGAAACCTCTGACAATCCCATCAAAAAATAAAGTAAAAGTCTAACTGATAAGGACAAAAATGATCCATCAAAAATAAGGGTAAACCTATCCCATCTACCCAATATAATAACACTTACGAGGTTATAAGACCTCCTGAGTCCATCAAAAACTCATCTACTAAAACAGACACTACAAACTTAGGTAGTCTTTTTGTTTACACTTCCGGTGTCCAAATTAGGACTAGCAATGATGCGAGTCGAGCTCGAGTTTGACTAAACTCGACTCGAACTCGAAAACTCATACTCAAACTCGACTCGACTCGAAAACTCGCGAGTTACAAATTTTCAAGCTCGAATTCGAACTCGAAACCTAAACTCGAACTCGAACTCGTTTCAAGCTTTTTGGTCATTAGATATAGTTCTATTTTTTATAGAAGAAATTCTTTACTTTGCTTTTTGGTCATTTTATATATTTTTTTCAATTTTTTAAAAGAAAAGTACAAGTATTTTTATAGAAAAAAATAAAGATAAAATATATAAAAAAATTAAAAGTATATACATATATAAAATTTTATCGAGTTTCTCGAGTCGAGTATTGAGTTGCTCGACTCGACTCGTTAACCTGTCGAGTCGAGTTGTTCGAGATCGAGTCGAGTTGTTCGAGATCGAGTCGAGTTTTGACCGAGTCGAGTTCGAGTAGTTCGTGAGCTGTCTCAACTCATTGACAGCCCTAGTCCAAATAGTGGTCAACATGGCTTTTAACTTCATTTGGAAAATCACATAAAAAAACAATAATCCACAATCAATGAGGGAGTAACTAGTAGTTCTTTGAGAACTGATAAAATCAAGATAGTATTAGAAATAAGTTTTAATAGTTAAGAAAATCACCACATCACTTGACCACACAAATATACTACCAAATCATTCGAAAACTCTACAATATCCAACTTACGTGAAAGCAAATATTCGAAAAAAATAGGCAACATAAAAAGAATAGGCAGCCAACAAATGTATCCAACCAACACAACAGGCAACCAAACATAATAGGCAACATAAAAAGAATAGGCAGCCACCAAACAACACCAATAGGCAACCAAACATAATAGGCATCATAAAATTAATAGGCAGCCAACAAATTTATCCGACCAACACCAAGAGGCAACCAAACATAATAGGCAACATAAACTTAATAGGAAGCCAACAAATTTATCCAACCAACACCAATAGACAACAAAACATAATAGGCAACATAAAATTAATAGGCAACCAACAAATTTATCCAACCAACACCAACAAAATAAGGAAAGAGGACTCAAGTTACTCAGCACACATACACATAAAATAAAAATTAAATTAAATTGAGTTAGGATGATAGAACCTCAAGGACTAAAGTTATTGGCTTTACGCCTGATAAGGAAGCAATCGGAATCAGGGTCCAGTTCTAAGCTTGTATAGGGGCTCATAGGGTTATCCAGCTTATCCTCATCAGCCTCCGAAGACCCCAAAAGGTCTTTAAACACATCAAACACCTTGAAACCCCCATCAGTCTCCACATAAATTGCATACGTTTTGTCGTCATCGCCGTAGACGTTGAAGGCCGTAGCAGTGCAACCTAATCATTCACAATCCCCCTTCCCAGGGACCTCAGCCTCACCCAATTGGAACTTCCTCTCAGACCCCGTCACTTCCTTCTCCTTCCTCTTCACCTCTTGAACATTACCTTTCTTGGAAATACAGTAAAAAACAGGAGCCCTAAGTGCGCAAATTATCTAGATGTGTGGACCGTAAAAGAACCTTACCTTTTCTCCCGTCACCCTTTTCCCCACTTTCCTCAACCTTGGTGGATCTAGGCCTCAACCTCTATGAAAGTGGTTTGTGGGCCAAGATATGTTGAAATCGGAGGACTCAAAGGTTGAGGATTGGAAGAGGAGGGAAGGAACTCCTTTGGTAACCCAGTTACTTGGTAAAATTCATCAACTAACCACCACACGCAAAGCCTTCAAGGCGTGAGGGTGAAGCAAATTTTTTGCGTCTCCACTGTCATAAAGCCTTCTAAGCCAAGGTGATTTTGACTCAAATGAATGCATCAACTCGCGGATGCTATTAGACTCATCAGCGTCATTTGTTTAAAACAGCGCATTAACAAGGGGTTGGAGATTAGGAATATACATGTTCGCCGTTTTTTTTAGGATTTTTTCATAGAAAACGAAAGGATATCTAGGGTTTATGAGAAGTTGAAGATGAATTAGAAGGATAAGAGTGAGGATTTCAAGAGATGAAAGGAGAATTCGAAGGTTTTAGAGGGGATTTGAGGAGAAACTAAAGAAATTAGGAGAGAGAAATTCGAGTTTAGGAGAGAGAAACCGGAGATGAGAAGAGGGAAAATAAAGGCGGGGAGAGAGAAGATGAAGTCTTGAAAGGGGGTTGCAGTTCGTAGTTTTAGGGTTATGGGAATTGGGGAAGAACATTAATGGTGGGTGAATCAGGGTAATGAAGTTGGGGGGGTGGTTTTAATAAATATTGATGGGGAAGATGAAAAGGTAGTTGAGGTTTAGATTTTGGTGGGAATAGTTAAAATCTGATTAGATTAGGTTATGTTATAATAGGATAGATTAAGTGGGTTTTAATTTTGTAAATTGTAGTTAATAAGGGTAAGTTGGTCATTTTACTAGGCAAAACTTACTAATTTAGGAAAAAAAAAGGTGTAACATCTATTTTGAAACATGTCGTTTTGGAAAAGTGTAACATCTAAATAAAAACGGAGGAAGTATTATTATTATTATTATTATTATTATTATTATTATACATACTATTATTATTTATTATAATAATAATAATAATAAATATTATTAATTAACAATATTTATTATTATTAGTAATACTATTTATTACTATTATTATTAATATTAATATTTTTTTATTATTATTATTTTTTATTATTATTGTTTATTTATTATTTTATATTTAGTTACGGTTATATTACTATATTATTATTATATTATCATTATTATATCTTATTATTAATACTATTATTTTTTAATTATTATTAATATTTATTATTATTATTATTAATAGTTATTATTTATCATTATTATTATTTACTATTTTTATTAATATTTATTATTAATAATAATATTTATTATCATTATTGTTATTAATTATTATTATTATTATATTATTATTTGTTATTATTATTTATTATTTGTTATTATTGTTTATATTATTATTTATATTATTATTATTATATATTATTATTATTATTAAATAATAATAATAATAATTTTTCATTATCTTTGATGTTCCTAACCAAACAACATTTTTAATCAAAGGGAAATCCTTTTCATTCTCCATGTAACCCTTTTTCATACTATTTTCCTTTACTGTTAACGAACCAAACGTCCACTTAGTTAATTCTCTGTCCCTTCGCTGAAAAACACCTAACCAAACACTCCTTTAAGAAATGATGAAGAGACATTTAAATTTTGGTGTTAATAAGAAACAATTTGACATAAGTGTTATAAATTTGTTTTATCTAAAGAAAAGATCAAGTTATACAGGAATATCTCTAATGATTTCTTAAAAACAAACAAACTTTATCATCATATACATGATTAACAAAACAAGAAATCAAACTATTATAGCCTAGAAATCAACAGCTCTCCATGAGACACATGGATTCATCTGAAACGTCCACGTGTCTCCTACCTGCAAATAAGAGTACAAGGCAAAAAGGGGGTAGTTGAAGTACAAATCCCTATTCAGGGGAAGTACCAACCCATCTCTTTAGCCTGGCATACACTCAGGCCAAGAGCTGCAAAAAACAACTACATATGATTGGATGATGTGTACCTCCTTATCATTGTCTGCCAAGTATCATGCTCACATTGCTTAGCCAACCAGGTCCCCTTAAATTAGGGTGACCTCAGGGTACATCAATCACATCCAAACACTATAAATAGTCCTTGAAATCAGGATAAAGGTACCTTTTTCAAAGTAGTGTGTACTATTACTCTGTGAAAACTCTCTCTACTTTCTCTCTAATGTTTCCCTTTTTAACTTACTCCTGATATCTGACTTAAGCTTCAAAGGGGGAGCCACCACCAAACCTCCTGGGTGGGTCCCTTTTTGCAGGTTCGGGAATGAAGATCAGGTTCGAGATTATTTGATAGGGATATCGTTGCACAAGTCTCCATCTAAGAACATGTTGAGGAATAGCAGTAGTGTATTTACTAATCAAGCACTACGTTACATTTGGCGCCATCTGTGAGGAGACGCAACAATGACTGACTGTCACTCTTCCAATATAGCAAGAAACCGAACACTAGTAGAATAAATGCTATTTGCTGCGGTCAAAAAGTGTCGTATTGCTGTGGTTTTGGCGCTGTGGTTTTGGGCGCGCAACAATTAAGGGGGCAACAATAGGTATTAATTACATTGCTGCGGTTTTAAACCGCAGCAATATAGCGGTTTCTAGGTAAAACCGCAGCAATATATTTATTTTTTATTTAAAAAGTACAACGTATTGCTGCGGTTTTGGCTAGAAACCGCAGCAATATCATGGCCTATTGCTGCGGTTGTTACCAAAAACCGCAGCAATAGCTCCTGGTATAGAATTTTTTTTTTTTTTTTTTTTTTTGCATTTCGCAAATTTAATTTGAAAGATTAAAATCATGCAACTAACCCATCAATTATCCACCAAATTTGCAAACAAACCGAAGATGAAATGACTTGAATCTTATTAATATATAAAGATAAAAAAACTAATTACATAAATAATACAGAAAATGAAAAAGCAAAATAACAAAACAACTAATGACTAATTACAAAAATTTTAATAAAAACAAAAAATAAGAAACTTAAAATTCAGAAGCAAAATTCAAAGGCAGAACGTAGATCTAAAAATCAAACAACAAAACTAAAAATCAAACCCTATATCTAAAAAAACAAAAAAAATCCGGCATGGTAGTTGATGAGGATTTGATCTGCGCGAGGAGGCTGTGAAGGTGGAGATTAACCTGTTCAGTATAACTTATAACGAGTCAACATCAGAATAATTTGCAATAATTAAGAACAAGTTCTACAATTGTCAAATATTTATTGGAGAAACCAAAATTATGTCTGAAAATTACTTCATAAAAGGAAAAGTTAAAAAAAAAAAAGCAAGGTGATTTTATCGATTACTTGCACCTCTTCACTAAGTATTCAAAAATCAAAATCAAAATCAAAAGTGCACAATTCTATTGATTATTAGCAGTGTGTAGGTGTAAACCAGTATATGCAGCATGAAATTTACCATCTGAGAAAACTTTGAACAATAGAAGATTCAAACAGAATCCGGAGGCCGACGCGGTCAGCGAACACAATCCGGAGGACGCGTCGTCGTCGTCAGCAAACACAATCCGGAGGCCGTCGTCGTCGTCAGCGAACACGATCGCGCGTCACGATAAAGTCGCAGCGAACAAAATCTGCGCGTCGTCACGATGAAGTCGCAGATGAGAGAGAGTGTGAGAACGAAAAGCGAAGGTGAGAGGGGGAACGAAGGTAAGAGGGGGAACAAGGACAATCGCACGTCACCATGAAGTGGTCGTGGATCTGAAGTGAGAGGAAGAGGATGTAGAGAGAGGAAGTGAAACGGCAGAGGAAGTGAAGGAGAGATATTGTGAAGGTGAAGTAAGGACTGGGAAACGGCGCTCTTAGTTTTATTAAACCCTAATGACAATATTGCCGCGGTTTCTTAAGGAACCGCAGCAATAGATTAAAATAATATTTTTAAATTTTTTTTTAATATATTGCTGCGGTTTTTGTCAGAAACCGCAGCAATATGTTTGGTCAAATAGTAAAAAAAATTCAAAAAGTTCTCGTTGAAACTATATTGCTGCGGTTTTTGGTCGAAACCGCAGCAATATGGTTATTTTATATTTTTCTTTTTCTTTTTTCGTGATATATTGCTGCGTATGGGTAAAACCGCAGCAATATCACCGCAGCAATAAGCAATTATTCTACTAGTGGAGGTTTTGAGGTTCACGTAGAAGACACGGTGGATGATGAAAGGCCACCTCGAGGAAGGGATAAGCCTCCGACTATTATCAATGTTCCTGGACGAGATCGAGAGCCTGTCATTCAGGATAACCTTGAGCGTTCAGTGACTGCTACCCATCTAGAAACCATCCTGAATGATTTTCAGACTAAGAGAAATATGCTGTTTTTTCAAGTAAACCCATATCCAGTTGATGTCAACCCTCTTAGGGGATATTCTCAGGAGGACCGTCCAGGTCCAAGTTTGTTTGTTCGTCAGGAACTCTCTAAGAGGCTAGCCAAAAAAAAAAGGCCGCCAGAAGTTAGCGAGCAGCGAAGAAAGATGGACTGGAAGCTCATAGTCAAAACTCAAGATAACGCTCATCCAAATGGGCATCGGATGGAAACGCATGCTCGAGAGTATCTGGAGGGGAGGAAGGCTACAACCTTACAACGTTCGGCCACATGATCTAACTCATATATGAGGGATCCTCCGTTGAGGTTGCCATCCAAAATAGAGGGGAGAAGTTTGAGTCTTTCTACTGTTCTTCCAAGGCAGGCTAAGACAGTGTTACAACCTATGGTGTACAAGCGACCAATGCACGCAAACACCTCCTACAACCCGGTACTAAAGGAATACCGTAGGGAGCTCATACCCACTGAGGGACAACTGAGGGCTCTCCGGATTGCGCGCGTTTCAATTTTAACCTATTGTAAAATCTGCTTAACGTTAAAGTAATAAGAACCCGATTCTTTTTGTGGAGCACGTGCCACCCAGTACCCTTAATAGGTCCTCCCCTGCTTTTGATGCCTTCATTAGAGGGTTGAGGGCGGGAAGCTTTAAATTTGATCTTGTGAAGAAGAAGATCACTACTTTAGGTGAGGCTCTCAGAGAGGCTAAAACATTCATCCATGCTAGTGAAGTTTGTGCGGAAGCAAAACACACGGAGCCTAAGAAGGTTAAAGAAACAACTCAGCCAAAGAAAAACAATCCTAAAAAAGCTGAGACATGGGCCCTGACTTTCACCACAACTTCGTCTCGACAAAGTAAAAGAAGAGAATCTGATTGGAGAGAGGAAAAAAAAGAGAGGGCCTCATGTGATTGGAGAGAGATAGAGAGAAACGAAAAGCAAAAGTGAAAAGTATTGCAAGTAATTAATTATTTCTCTTTTAGGAAAACGTTGCAAGTAAAAAAAAATCAGAAGAAATATAATATTGCACAATTTCATATTAATGAATGAATTTTCACTTTAAAAGAAAATCCAAGCCCCCAAGGATAGAAGTTAGCTCAAGTGGATCGAGCACTCCCCATTGGCCCTTGAGGTCAGGGGTTCGATCCTTACTCCCAATATTATATTGGGTTATTTCCTTAGCATGCTATGCATGTCTTACCAGCCAATATGTTGGTGTTTTCGACAGACTAATAGCCTTGTAAGGATTAGCTCTTGGGCTGACGTCATTTGTTAATAAATAAAAAAAAAAACTCCAAGCCCACACGAATTACGATTCACGAATAATGATCAGAAAAGGCAGGGTAGTTAAATAGTTATGATTCGTTACCAACCACCAATTCTTATCATCAGTCATCACTCTCCCCTTTATACTGATTGAGAGGAAGAGCAAACAAGCAAAAACTAAACTAAACTAAAGAGAGATGCTTCTACTCTCTGCAACTGCAATCCCTTCACAATATCCTCTCTCCAATCCCACTATCTCATGCGTAAATCCTAACCTCCATTACCACTTCTATAAATCCCAAAACTCTTACTCTCCTTTTCCGCTTCTCTCAAAACCCTCATCTTTACCAAATTCTTCTTCTTCTTTAAATTCTACTTGTACTGCAACTTTGAGGTATGTAAATGACCCCATTTTAGAGGAAGAAGGTGGGGATTGGGTCCCCTCGGCTTCGGCGGTAGCTTCTGCTATACGCAAAGCTTCGTCTTCTCCGATTGAATTTACCCAGAAAATTGAGAGAGACCCTAAATCTCAAGGTATTGTTCTGCCTAGCCCTGATTTTCAGAAGCTTTGCCTTGATCAGTTGGCACTTTTTCGAAGAATTGTCGACCCCAATGCTCTTCTCTCTGTAAGTTTTTATGATTTCACTGCCTTTTTTTTTGTTGGTTTCATTCAACATGGTGGTTTTGTGGGATTTGGTTAAACAACGTAGGATGTACAGCGGTTGTAGGGGATGTTTTTTGTACCGATAATAGTATGTTTTGGTGGATGATGGGATTTCTGATACGTATACGCAATTAATGTGGGATTTGGTTGTACCACATAGTATTTACAACGGTTGTAGGGTGTGCTTTCTGTACCGATTATAGTATGTTTTAGTGGATGATGTGATTTCTGATAGGCTAGCTTGCACAGAAACGCGACACGGGATAGGACACGGGGACACGGGGAAACGCAAATTTTAAAATTGAGAAAACGTGAGGGAAACGCAATTTTTTTCTAACAATTTATTTTATACTTTATAATATCAATGAAAATAAAATTCAATATAACAAACAAGTTTAATTTATAATATATAATATTCAAACATGTCCAAAAATAAAGTTAACCAATGCAACTTATAATAAATCCAAATAAAAATAATTATGTGAGCTTATATTAGCTAAAACCACTAAGGAAAAAATACAGATTCAAGATCCGGTTCATCAAGAGAAAGGTCGGCAAACTCTAGAAAGGCGTTTTCATCGTTCCCATCATCCATGACATCAAATTGATCACCACCTACATCCCTTAATTTTGTCTTCCCAGCTGTGTATTCATTTGTGTTCCTTGATAGAAGACGCAGATTAGTGTGAATCTTCACCGAATTTTCAGCTCGTTTTGGATTCAACCTATTTCTCCTAAGTGAGTGAATAAAAGAATATATGCTCCAATTACGTTCACAACATGAAGATGAAGTAGGTTGTCCAAGATATCTGAAGGCCAAAGCTTGAAGCAAACTAGTAGATGAACCAAAGTTAACCCACCATGACATAGGATCCATGGTACCCCTAGTATATAAGTTTTCTCCACCCCTGTATACTCCAGACTTGTATGAGAACATGGTATATTCATCCATAGCTCGGGCAAAATCAGCATTGTCAGGAAATAGTCTTCTAAAACAACTTACTCTTCCTTCAGATATTTCTGTGTCTCTATGCGGAGGTACTCTATTTGGATTTTCTTCAAGCCATGCCTCACTATAAAACCTTCAAAAGAATAAAAAAAATATAGAAACAATCATTATTCATGTAATATTAAAAAAATGAGTAAATTGATCTAAATATATAAGCAAGAATTTACCTAGGATTTAATGAGTGAGCTAAGCAATTAAGAGGAGTGTTGCTTTTTGTCCAACGAGCTACAATAATGCGATGAACTACTTCAAAAAACTCGGAGTAATCATCATCATCATCATCTGTCAATCCTTCATGAGTATAAATCACAATTTTCACCTTTTCAAGCATAGAGTCCCACATCTCATATACCAAATGTAGACTTGGCTTATCGGTATCACAAGCCCTTATCATTTCATAAATGGGTCCAGTGAAGGCAAGAATGTAGTCCACTTTATCCCACCAGCTATCACTCATTACTTTTTCTTTTACAAAACTTGTCTTGCCTTGATCATCCTCTTTGTAACCCCCCCATTCTTCACTTATCACCATGGCCTCAAGAGAACGCCTTAGAAGCTTAAACCTCTTTAGCATAACAACCACTGAAGCAAAACGAGTATCAGCCACTGCAATTAATTTCAAAGAAGAAAATCGATTGAACATTGCTAGTCTCATAGAATGATTCATAATGAAGTTTTTCACCTGCACTGCATCATCATGAACTTGAGTAATCCAATGACATTCATCATATGTTTCAATATTCGATTCTATATTTCTTGCAGCACAAATATTTTTCAAAGCAAGGTTTAATGTATGGACAACACATGGGGTCCAGTAGATCCATGGATACTTGATTTCAATAAGTTCACCAGCACCCTTGCAATTGCTAGCATTGTCTGTTATTACCTGAACAACATTCATGGGACCAACTTCTTCAATAACTTCTTCCATAAGATCTGCAATGAAGTACTTGTCCTTGACTTCACCAAAACAATTCACACTTTTAATGAAAATGGGTCCACTCTCACTAGTAGCCATAAAATTAATCAAAGGTCTTCTTTGTGGATCACTCCAACCATCAGACACTATTGTAACCCCTTTCTCCCTCCACGTAGCTTTTATTGGTTCCAAAAGCATATCTAGATGTTCTAATTCTTTTTCGAGCAAGGTGGTTCTTAACTTGTTATAGTTTGGAGGAATATAACCACTCAAATTATTGTCTGCAGCAAATTGAAAAGCCTTCAAGTAATGTGGGTTTCTTGCCAAATTAAAAGGTAAACAACCAGTGTAAAACATACGAGCAATCTCAGCATCTAGATGATTCCTAGCTTGTACATCATATAGCTTAGTGATTGGATTCTCCTTTCTTTTCTTGGTTTGTACATCACTTGGTTGACCATCACTAGTCTCACTATAAGGAGGAACTCCTGGTATAGGTAAGGGTACATAGTTTGGGGCATTGGCTTTCTTTCTTCTCTCAGCCTCTTCATCCAAGTTTGTCATTTGACGCACCATTTCTTTTGTGGTCTTAGTACATTTTCCAATTCCTTTCCCCTTAATTCCAAGCAAATGGGCCCTTACTCTTGTATACGTTCCTTGAAAAAACTTACCACAAATATCACAAACAATCCCCACATTAGCCCCTTTCACTGCCCCATCTTCAGTTTCAGTGTTGACAACATTAGTAACATATTTTCAAAGAGGTTTATCTATATCATCCTTTTTAGATTTGTCATTTGCACTACTAGATTGAGGATTAGACATATCGCAAATAGTGAAATAAATCGACAAAAGCTGCAAATTCATAGATAAAAAAAACATAAATCATAAATATTTTAAATTACAAATAATATAATTTATCAATTATTACGTTAATATAAAAGTTACATGATCATATAAACTATTTAATTAACTTGCAAAAAAGAATTGTCTTTATTAACTCATGGCTAATTAATTAATATGACGACCTGATGATGTTAATAAAATTGAAAAAAAATTGATTAAGTAAAAGTTACATGATATAAAATCTTAGAAATTATCGGTACAAAATTATAAAAAAAAAAATTGCAAAACTAAATAATCACATCCTTATTCATTACTATTTCACAAATATCACAAAAAACAAAAACAAAAACAAAATCACTACATGTGGCGTCACATCAATTTGGCTACAATAGTACAATACAATAGTCCAACTTGTCCAAGTCTGCAGCTCTAGAATTTATTAATGTGGAATAAAGTTACAGTGAATCTACTTTCCTCCTAGACTCAAGCAAAAAAAATTCATGATGTGTCACAGTGTCAGTATATGGTTATTATTTATTAATAAACTCATGGCTACTTTCTACTTTCCTCCTAGACTCAAGCAAAAAAAATTGATAAAAAACTGTGAATCTGACACATACCTTGTAAAGTGGTAAAGTACGTGCCTGCTGGCTGCTGCAGTAGGAGTGCGGTGGTACAGTTTTAGAGAGAGAAATAATTGATATACGGTACAGTTAATGAGTTAAATAGGTAGGGTTAGGCTTTTATATCTATTATCTATCTCAATACACGTTTTTTATAGCCAAATTAAAAAAAAAAAGCCCGAGCTTCGTAGCGCGTGTCCGACACGTTTTCCAACGTCTTGACACGCGACACGTGTCTGACATGCGACACGCAAGCTCGGTCAGCGTGTCAGTGCTTCATAGCTGATAGGAATAGGCAATTGATCTAAATACCCAAAATGACATAATTTGAAATTTTCTGTTTTTGCTAAGATTTTGCTAAATATCTAGGGTTTAAGGATACAAATTAGCAATAAGCAATAGGAAATAGGAAAGGGTTTTTTGCTGTTGCTCTTGCTAGTGTGTGTGAAAGAGGAGTTTAGATACTCTAGAGTTTTAGTGAAACTCTACAAGATAGGGTTGTATTTTAAAATCAAGGGCTCATATTGGTGGAAGGAAAAGATTTAGGGGTTAATTTTGATGAGATAAAATAGGAGGGATTTTGGAAAGAGAATATATGAGCCATTGATTTTTTATTCAATGGCTGATATTGCTCAAACTCTACCTTGTAGAGTTATTTTACAACTCTAGAGGATCCAAACACGTGAAAGAGTCCTTGATTAGGGCTCAATTGAATTGCACTATTATAGGAGATTTACTATACATGAATTGGGAACTATACAGAAATAAAAATTCTACGTAATTATCTACTTTCACACCTCATAGTCCAAGTGAGAGTAGGGCAAATGTTGAGGCTGGAGTGAAACTCCAAGAACAAGGAGGGAGGGGGAATTCGGGATAGAAATTGAATTAAATGAATATTCATCTCAACATGTTTAGTGTGTTGATGTTGAGTTGCAATCGGAGGAAAATAAACCTCACGAATGTCATTGCATTAGACAAGTGTAGCTCAACAAATAGGACAATCAAGCTTAAGCAATAAATTGTTAACCAATATGTTTGTGCAACAACATTAGCAACTCCCAAGTATTCTGCCTTAGCATTGGAACTAGACAAAGTGGTTCTCGTTTAGAAGAGCAAGAGAGAAGATTGTCTCATAGATACAGACAATAAACTGCCTATAGAATTGCTTGTGTCTAGACACTCATCCCAATCCACATCAATATAGGGGTGAGACCCGAAGTAGGGGAGGCAAGCAGATCGAGACCATAGTCTAAGGTACCCCGAATGTACCCTAATATAATATTCATGGCAATGTCTTGGGTCTCTCGAGGACAAATGCATGAAGAGACATATCTGTTGCATGACATAGGTGATGTCAGGCTCAAAAAAGTCAAGCTTTGCAAAACACCACTAAAACTACTATTACAAAGTGGGATCAAAGATGGGTGGATTGGAGTTTGCGTTAACTAGCTCCGACTTAGTATCAATATGATTAGTAACGAGCTTGCAAGTGCTTATCTTGGAACGTTCCAAAATTTTCTCAGCGAATTTGCATTGGATTAAACCATGGCACCTTCGTAGTGGGTGATAAAGATGGCCAATAAAAGGAGTAGGGATCTAAGGCTTAGCAAACTTCAAGCTCAAAAGATCAATGACACGTCAAAGAAATGTTGCGAAGGAGTCAGGGAAGGACTATGGCATCGACATAGAGAAAAAACAAAGGAGTTTCGTATCGTGCTTATAAATGACAACTTGAGTATTGCTCTTGCTGCTAGTGAACCCAACTTTGACCAAATAAGACGCAAGCTGTTGGTACCAAGCTCATGGAGACTCTTATAAACTCATAGGATTACTTGTAGAAAAAGATAAACATGCTTAGGACTTAGGAGTAGATGGAATATCAAACAAATTCGAGAGGCTGATGTAAATACAAAGTAACTTGGAAGTCGTTGAGTATAAAAGGACGAGAAAGGACTATATTCGAAGGAATTCTTAATATACATGCTTACGGTGGAGAAGAAGGGGAAATCACAGAAGTCTACAGAAAGGGATTGAAGATATTATATGGGGAAGACCGTCTCTTTGAGTGTAAAAAGACGAGAAATGACTTTTTTTAAAGAAGGGGTCTCGCTTAACCTTGGTTGTTCTAAAAGGAACTCAGGGTGTAATATTTTATTATGGTGGCAGACAAGTTTCAAATGCAGCCAAACAGGAAAAGATGATAGACATTGGATTTGTGTTTAAGAGAGTAAACCCCAAGGAAAAATGAGTAAAATTATTTAGCAATATAAGACAAAAATGATGTCCTTGATTACTGAAGATACTAGAAGTCCTCAAGCCATTGTGATTAATATGGAAAGGCACAAAATTGACTGAATTTGCTGAAGTAAAGGAAAAATTGATGAGAATGGATCCTACTGTGGTCTTCCCGTTCAAAAAAAGTCCTAACTACTGATTATTTCACTGGAAGCCGAAATTTTAGATGCCTTTTATGTGCATGGGCCCAGGTTACCTTCGGCATGTAGCAAGGGAATGTAAAATCCATTGTTAGAATTAGCAACGGTTGTTGCACATTTTTGTCATTGATCTATAATTTATGGACAAAGTTCAACCATCTGTATTTGCTCTGTTTTCAAAAATAAAATCTTGCACATGGAGCTTCTGTCCATATGTTGAAACAGTATACTCCAACCCTAAGACAATGTCTCATAAGTATATAAACACAATTAAAAAAGGTACATTTGTCACACTTAAAAATAGATGAATTTCAATGGATCGTTGTATAGTACAATTTCAATGAAAAAAATAAACATATCATTGCAACCACCTTGCCTAGTATGCAAGAAGCGAATTATGACATGAAATTATAATCAAGAAGAAAATTCTAATTATTGAAAAGTAGGCTTTTTACCTTTTCTTTTCTTGATATCTTCAAACTTTGCATAATAGCTCCAAGCAATTATAATAGATCTTCAGGACATATAGAAAAGAATATAAATTTCAATCTTAAAAATATGGCGCAGTGCTTTAGAGCAAGCAAGTTGAATTTTTTTTTTTTGAAGCGCAACCTTGCTACTTGTTGTGCTTTAAATGAAGAGGCTGAGCACCTGATACTTTGGGTTCTCTTGTATATGGTAGATGTTTGATCTTTTACATGATCATATGTTAGTGCAGGTTTATGTCAGGCCTGCTGGTAGCTATGTGATGGATCGGTTAGAACTCCGACGTGTTACCTTCTATCCAACAGTCGATGGGTCTGATATTGTCATACTTGTTGGTAATTTCAGTGTTCCTGCTGGGTTGCGTGGTGCTGAATCTGCTCTCTCTAATCTGCAAGTAGGGCTTTCATTTGTAATGCTTATTGAGGTGTGATTTCTGATGCCTGTCACATGGGATCTTTCATTGACTAATCTTGGAACGTGACTGTCTTTTGAGTTGTAGGCCAAGGAAATTCCTGAGTATAGAGCTGTTGTTTTCCCTATGGTCAAACATCCATTTGTTGTTGGGTTTTTAGTTGCTGAGATTCCGGGTTTGGAGCTTGGAAGGGGATCTCATGATGCTTCTCAGTTTCCATCCCCAGAGGAGTGCTATGCATTGCCCCCTACTTTTGATTTGAAGTCGCCTGAAATCCCATTATGCAGTGAAAAACCATTGATGTACCTCAACCTCTCTGCTGACCAGAGATTAAATGCCATAAATATTTCGCATTCGATTGCTATGGCTTATGTCATGGATCAGGTACCTCCTCCTCATTTTTGCTCATCCTTTGTGTGTCCTCCCTCCTTGATGAGTGTGTTCGGTAATCAACCATGAGCAACACAATATAATCCGATAGATAGGTTAGTGAAACATGCAAATTCATGTTTGATACATGCTTTTCTCTGCTGAATGTCTGTTAAGTTATTTTAAGTCCAGTTGAATTCAGTTGTCATTGGAATCTGATAGGTTAATGATATGACAGCGTGACACGTACTATCCATGAATTAATCTGATGGGTATAAAAGAACAGGGTAAGTGGGGAAATGAGTCTGTCCTGAAGGATTTTACTAATTCCTGGGCTCTAAGAGGAGATTCTGGATCTTCTAGTTTTTCCTGGGATTCTTGCAATTGATATACCATTTTAGTATATATTTTGTTGATGGCAAAACTCGTTATCTGTTGGGTCATGTCTAATTTCAGTGAAGCTCATAGAAAGTTGTCATCGGAATCTGATATGCTCATGATATGACAGTGTGACACGTACTATCCATGGATTAATATGATGGGTATAAAAGAACAGGGTATGTGGGGAAATGAGTCTGTCCTGAAGGAACTCACTAATTCCTGGGCTCTGAGAGGAGATTGTGGATCTTCTAGTGTTCCCGGGGCTTCTTGCAATTGATATACCATTTTAGTATACATTTTGCTGATGGCAAAACTACGTTATCTGTGCGGTCATGTCTAATTTCAGTGAAGCTCATAGAAAGTTGCCATCTGTACGGTCATGTCAATTGTTTATATGCATGCTTTTGGTCTTTTGTTCAGGTTTTGATATACAGGTTTTATCCTTCTCTTTTGTTCTGTTATAAGTAGTGTCTTAGGAGGGTTGATCACTTGCTTTTCTAGGTAGTTGGGGCTTCCTTGGTCTCCTTTAGTCCTTCCATCTCCAGAGGGCTACTCTGCCCTCTGTATGGCCTCGTATTTTGGGTTGTTTT
Organism: Beta vulgaris subsp. vulgaris; assembly: GCF_026745355.1. Taxonomy (NCBI): domain Eukaryota; kingdom Viridiplantae; phylum Streptophyta; class Magnoliopsida; order Caryophyllales; family Amaranthaceae; genus Beta; species Beta vulgaris. Next base: position 58,939,264 of record NC_079207.1, read on the forward strand.
ACGCATGCAATAAGATGCCACAATAAGAATTTTCTTCTGTTAAACAAAAATAAGAAAGAGAAATCCGAACCATTGGAGCAGTGGCCTCTATAATAGGTTATATAATGATAAAATCCCCCCGAGACCCCAGTAGTCATAGTGGCGTATGTCGAGTAAAATGACATTATTTGCTGAAACAAAGCATTGGATTAAAATGCCTTTTTGCACTTACATTGTAAGCACTAGTCACGAGGGCTGTGTTAACTTTATTTAGAAAAAGTAAGTTCTGTTAAGATAAGATAAGATAAGATAAGATAAGTTTGGTTAAGATAAGATAAGATAAGATAAGATAAGACAAGATAATATAAAGATACGATAAGATAAGTTTAGATAAGATAAGATAAGATGAGATAAGATAAGATAAGATAAAAAAAGACAAAATGAGTTGAATAAACGGATTAACTATGTTAGAGAACACAATAAACTAGAATATAATTCTGATAAGATAAGATAAGTTATTAATTTTAGATAAGATAAGATAAAATAAGTTCATATAAGATAAGTTTTGTTAAGATAAGATAAGATAAGATAAGATAAGATAAGATAAGATAAGATAAGTTCAGATAAGATAAGATAAGTTCAAATTAGATAAAATAAATTTAGATAATATAAGATAAAATAAGATACGATAAAATAATTTCAGATAAGTCAAAATAAGTTGAATCAAACAGAGCCTAGGTCTTTGCTCTTGTAGGCGCTTGCTTTCCTTCAAACGAAAAGCAAAACGCATTTGAAGCTATGTAACTTGGAATCCTGCGGAGTGGTATATTGACTGTTTTAAGGCTGGTATGGCCACTAAATGGTTAATACAAATTACAGCATATACAATTTGTGTCAAAAGCATGCCACTACGCGAATCCAAAATGTGACGGTGTACTATAATGTGTTTCTGAAATTTGCGCTTTAAATCCCTGAATGATAAGCACTCGGTGAGACTGCTACAGTTTGCCTTCCATAATTGGTTATGTTTCTGAACCATTCCAAAACAGATGAAATAATGTCTGTAAGCTTTCTGAGCAAGCATCTTGAAACACATTTCATGTGCTGCTCTGTGATTTGTTTTCCTTTGAAGCTGGTTCGAATATGTTCTCTTTGCAATGCTGTTGCATTTCAATAGTTTCATGGTTGGTTCTTTGTTTCTTCTGCTGGCTTTGTTGCTATTGGGATGTGAGGGTCGAAATAATGGAGTGGTCTGGATGCATGTGCATGGTGCTGTATGGAACTTGTGTGGCCAAGCTTGGATGCCAAGGAAAGGGTTTGCAGTGGTCTTTTCCAGCTGATCTTGATGTTTCCTATACTATATTTAGTTCATATTAGCTTTGTTTTACAAGGATGAATTAGGTGTGGACCTTGTGGTTAGAAATCAGTTGGGATAAGCTTGCTCTGTTTGCATCCTTATCTTATTGCATGAATTTAGACCTCTTTTGTTACAGCACTTGTTTTCGGTTTTATTAGGATTGCTTAAGATTTATTAATCCAGATTTGGAATCTTGTAAGCCCGAGTTTATGGGACATTAGGATTTTAATTTCAGAATTCTACTTTGTTGTTGGAAGGAAAATTCTAGATTTCAGGAGCAGCAAAGAACGCCTATATAGGGCACAATCTCTTGTTTTATATGGAAGTCAAAATTGTTGAGATATATGAAGTGAACATCTATTATTGCAAAGTTCTAGCATTTGTTCCGTTAAGTTGGGAGTGGCTCTGTATATTCATTAAGTGAGTGTGAAACTAAACATCTATTCCTAGTTTATATTAAAAAGTGCATAAAGCTTAATTATTTGAACAAAACCAACTTTAGGTGTGAGCAAGTGAAAGTTTCATTCCTAGTTGTCTATCTTTGGTGTTTAATCATGCATCTTTTTCATTTTGAATTAGCAAATGTAGATTGTATTTGATTTGCAGGATCTATTTTACTTTAATCTGCTTTCTCTTTGTTCTAGAAAGCAATGTTGCTTCAACAGACATCTTGGCAAAATAACATCCGGATGAGTAATCTTGTTGAGCAAGTAAGATATCTTCTATATTGAGTGTTTTTTTTTTTAAATGACTACATAATCTCATTGTGCGATTCTTTTTGTCCAATTATCATCAGATACGTGGGCCATTGTCTAGCTTACGGACTCTATCTAAAATGTTAGCAGTACAAATTAAAAGAAGTGAGGTGCTTCTTCTGATCTCCAAAGGCCTGATCATATTGTTTAATGTCATTTTGTTTCACTTTAGATGAAAGTGTAAGATACTCAGATGACCTTGTTCTTGTAGATTGCTCACGACATTGTTGAAGATATAATGGTCCAAAGTGATCGTATGCTAGACACCTTGCAACAGCTGCAGGATGCTGTTCTCTTGACAAAGGTGTTTCCTCTTTCTGTTGACTTCCAATATACTAATTTGACGTGATTTAAATTTCTGGTGAACTTTTTGCTTTCGAATATTACACCAATAATGGTTTTATGCTTTGGTGTAACTTATAAGGTCTTCCCTGGAAGAGGGAGAACACAAATCAGAGAATTAAAAATGAGAAACCTGCTAACATTGACTTTGCGGAACTCTTTCCATTTTTGTGGAAGATGAAGAGAGTAATTGTTGTCTAGACAAAACTGTTATTAAACATAACATAGAACCAATGACTACCTGACTAGAATTTGGCCATAATGACAAGGTTGCTGGATAAATTGAATATAACATTATGTGATGAAGCTTTTGTCCCAGACTCCCAGTAGTGATATTTGCTGCTGATGGGGAATAACAGAGAACCCAGTATTATATGGAGGTGGCCATGGGTGACCGTGAGGCTGAGAATCATTATAATAATCAAATTCATAAATATGTGCCTTTTTACTTTACGATGAAGCTGGCATGTTGTTTCTGTCTGGACAAAAGGATGCTTGGTAAGCATCATTGAAAATGTGAGCTTCCTAATTTTGTAAATTGGCATAGGCGGTTACTATAAAGGTGTGGAATTTTCGACTATGTACAAGTTCAAGTGAGTTCTATCCCAAAACCAAGTGGGAACAAGAGTAATTCCAATGTGGAGTTTACTCATCTCTTTTCCAATGTGATACTTAGTTACTTACATTCGTACATATATATGGGTTTCAACCATTTTCCTCACATGTAATTTCTCCTTAGGTGTTGGGCTAAATGGGTCTTATCTGCTGACTCCAGAAAATAGAGGCTCAAAATTATAAACAGGCCATCTTGGCTCTGATATATATAATACTTGAATTTGTATAGATGCGTTTGGGCGGTGGACATGGAGTAGCGTTAGAGCACTTACTAGCCCGAATGAGGTTCTATGTTAAATGTAATTGAAATTGGCAGAGCAGCTCTCTAGGCTTGTAAATTAATAATATTTTTCTCGTCCATTTCAATGTTTGATTCACATGTACACTTACATGGGGTTTCATCCTAAATGTGATTTGATTTTATTGTTACTTCCTTTGTCATCCTTCTCCTAGAAGATAGGAAAAAGGCCAAGATATTTGAGCTTTCTCAAGTACTTTGATCTAGTTCTATGCTGGTGTCCTTACATAAAGCTGTTAAGGGAAGAGAAGTGAAGCATCCTTGGGCCTTATCTCTATCCTTTGGAGCCTCCATTGGAAAGGGATTTTAGGACACATGTGTTCCCATTTTGTGAGGAATTGTATGATTGTCATTTTAAGCCTTTACCTGTTAATTCGACTCAACGGTCTGTACAGTGGTTTCTAGGTTAGCCTGGTTGCATGAGGCTGCTGCTACTAGAGCATGGTTGCTTTTGTTGGGTTAAGAAAATTGAAGTTAATCAAACATGATTTATTGCAGAGATAGGGCAGAAACTCACAGGTTTGAGCTTTTTCTTCTTACAATTGAGGACTGATTTGTTAAGCTGCTGTATATATATCTGATACACAGGCCTCTGGTGGCATTTTGGAGAAGTTAAGGGTTTTATTGTGCCCTGGAAAATTTGAATATTCCAATAATATTTGTATGAAAATCCTGTCTGGTGACTTGTCTCATTTTGCTTCCTGAAGACTGTCTTAGCATGATTGTTTTGTTGAATAAGTACTTCTATTACCTCCTTGGTCATTTTTTCATGATTGCATGTAGAGCAGATTCTGTTACTAGCTTGCTTGCAGAACTTTTAAAGGTGCTTGCCTAGATTGCTGCATTTCCTAAATCACCAATATCTTTGCCTTTTATTGGTATGAAGTTCTTAGAACAGAAGTTTTATTCTTGGTGAACCATAGTTACGTTATCGTTCTGCTTCTTGTGTATTTAGGTATCATTAGGCTTGATATTAGGTCTCTGCCGTTCTGTCTGACTATTGTAGAGCCCTCTCTTGGTTGCATAATTAGTCATCATTTGGTTGTTGTAGACATAATTTCATATCCTTCTGATTGCAGCTTCATAAGTCAATTGTCTTCCTGCCATCTGCAGTTTGATAGAGTGAAAAGCAAAGTCAACTTCTAAAAGCAACTTCTTGTTCTCCTTTTGACCAAAATATTATAGTTCCGAACCAAAGTCAAACAGTATTGTTCATATCTTTTCAGGCTAACATAATGAGGTTCAATGAAGAATCATTGAAGAAAATGGATGGCTCAAATTATGCTCAACCTGAACCGAGGATGTTACCAAATGACATGTCAAGTCAGACATCTGCTGACAAGGGAAGAAGCTTTGATCGACAACCTTCTCTAAGTTTGGCAGTGAAAGATTTGGAGATGCCAATGCCACCATTAGCGCTAGCACCGTTACAAGAGAATGGCATCAGGTAAACCTAGAATGATTCTTGTTGCTTTTCTCAACTCACTTGGCCAAGGCTTCATGAAGTGTTCCGCCAAGCTGTGGCTTCAAATGCTCAAGTCCTTCCCATTTATGGCTCGTGTGGTAGACCATGATAAAGGTGGTAATGGTGATGTTATATAGGCGAATTTGAGGGAGTGTCATCCCAATTTCCAAGGCTGCTTGTCCATCTACAAACACCTTTTCTTCTTCATAAATCTCCATAACCACCCATTACCACTTTAGAGGTGTTATTGATATGGAAATTTGTGGAGAAAAATTCATGTTTAGGATGCATGCATTACATGGGTATTAAAAAGAGATTTTCTCTAACAAAATTCATATAAGCTCTATTACCATGGGTATTACCATGAGATTTCCTTTTTGAAAATACATAAAGATTCATTATAGTTACCATCATCTATTGCCAGCTACCAAATGGGAGTTCGTGCAGAACTCATCAAGTTGCTCTTCCCTGATCTGCAGTTTTCATTCTGTTGTTCTTTTTGCTATCACAATATTCCTGTTTGCTTATGCTGTTTGGTCTTGTCAGGAAGACCATGCAATGTTTCTGATGTACTGGTGAATTTGGTTGGAGCTGCACAGCCTCTTGCTCAAAACCAGAAGCGTATTTTGGAATTAAGTGAATTCTCTCATCACCTGCCAGTTGCTGTAGAAGAACCTGCTCTGCGTCAGGCCCTAAGCAATCTGATAGAGGGTGCATTGTTGCGAACACATGTTGGAGGAAGAGTTGAAATTCTCTCTGTAGGAGCACCTGCAGGTGGTGCGCTGGTTGTGATTGATGATGATGGTCCAGATATGCACTACATGGTAAGATCATCTCTGATTTGAATTATACTAATTCTGTTTCGGGCATGTTTCTGAATAATGTACATACAAATTCTGCTGTGTTTAAAATTCGTTCTATATTTTTATCTCTGTGGTGTGCTCTAATCTTCTTGTATTCAAATCAAAATGTATTAGCCCACTTATCTTGGCAAGCTTATGCTAGCGTTAGCTTTGCCTGCTTGTAATATACTACCTCTGTTGTTTTTATATTGCAACAATAGGTTTGTGCACGGTTTTTAAGGAAATGAAAAAGGTAGGTAATTAAGCATAAAAGTACCCTTTAATTTACTAGAGTATGAGAGAGAAATGGTCACTTGATAAAGTAAAAGTACCCCTTTAACAATAAAAGGTGGGTTAGTGAGCAATTAATGAGAGTTTTAGTAGGATAAAGTAAGGGTACTAATGTCAACAAAAGTTGTATTTTATGCCAAAAGTGGAATTGTTGCAATAGATGTGAAACTATCCAAAATGGTAATTGTTGTAAGAGAAAAAGAACGGAGGAAGTATATATTCACTTTTTCTTGTCCATTTTATTCTTTTACAGACACAGATGCATTCGCTTACACCATTTGGGGATGGCCTTCTCTCGGAGAAAATGGTGGAGGACAACATGACATGGAATTTTGTCGCTGGGATCACAGTTGCACGAGAGATACTTGAGAGCTACGGTTGTGTTGTCCGTGTCATATCTCCTCGGAACAAAGAGGCTGCTCTAGGAACAGGGGGGACCCGAGTCGAAGTTTGGCTTCCTTCTTTGACTCCATATAATCACAGCACTGTGGCTGATGGGGCATAGTAAGTTGTGAATTTGAGATTGCTTCGGTATTCAAGACGCTCAACATATGATGTATAGTACTCCTATAGCATTAATCTATTCCCTTTAGAAAGCAGTGTAAATACAAACCTTCCTATGCTTGATCAGCTGGATTAGAAGTATTATCGTTAACACGAGTCCTGAATTCTCCTTGGGTGACTAATTTTAGGGCAATATATTGTGCTAGTAGAGCTATATGGGATCAAAGAATGTTCTTGCAAGCTTAGTAGAGGCATCTTCTCTTGACTCTAGGATTATCTACTAGCTAATTAAACCATGGGTGACACTCAGATCGACTCGGATGTGCTGATTATTCCTGAGGCCCATACAAGTCGAGGTTGACATTTTTAACGCAGTCTTTCTAGAGAGCTTAAAGGAAAGGGTGGGGTGGGGTGGGGTGGGGTGGGGTGGGGTGGGGTGGGGTGGGGTGGGGAGGGGAGAAGAAGTAAAGATAGTCGTGGCCTTGTGGGCTTCTGGCCATCAAATTTATATATGAAGTTAGAGAGAGAAATTGCTTCCTTGGGGTGTCATTCCTATTGTGAAGTTGGAAAATATATTAATCACCTAAGATGATAAACGACCACAATTGCTTCCTTAGTATAGTAAAATTTGAATGAGATGATGGTTTAGTTTAGATTTGAGCCATGTTGGACTTAATTTGTAAGGACGTAATTTAGTTCAATCGAAAAATATAGAAAATATATTGATCACCTAAGATGATAAACGACCACGATTGCTTCCTTAGTATAGTAAAATTTGAATGAGATGATGGTTTAGTTTAGATTTGAGCCATGTTGGACTTGATTTGTAAGGACGTAATTTAGTTCAATCGAAAATTATAGAAATCAAAACTGAACTTAATAATGTGTCGTCTTTTTCCATTCTCATGTCATCTTGTCCCCTTCACTTTTTTGGCCTAACTTGATCTGCATATGTTATCATTTGAGATTGTTTATCGGACTTTCAAGTCACTAGATCAAGTAAGAAAACATTGTTAGGATATAATAGAATAAACCATTTTTGATACTATCATTAGCAAACAAGCCACACTTAAGAGGTAATTGATTTTTCCAATCAAACCTAATTTGAAGAGGTGACGTAGATCTAGTTTTGATAAATCGCATTAATTTGTTGATGTGCATTTCACATTATTACTTTCTCTATTCCAAAACAGCCCCGGCCAAGAAGGATATGGGGGCCCTGTGCTGGTATAAATAATAGGCCCTATGTATAAAAATTCAAAAGCAAATTGTTTTTCGATTCTCATTTTCTTTTTAAGTTTTTCATGCTCGGAATCATATTTTCTAAATCGAGAAGGCATAAATAAAATAACTAAACAATCCTTCGACTCCAACCTAACCCTAATCCACATTCTTAACATAAAAATATTCACAAAAAAATTAAAACTAAATCTAACAGAACATGAAATAACAGTATGACAATAAAATTCACTCATCAAAATACATGAAAATAAACAAATTGAAATGAGCAGTTGAAATGGGAAAAAAGAGGAGAGAGAAAATTGGCATACTCTGTTCTGGTCAAGAACATCGATGATAACGACGAGGCAGCCATACTTTCTGCCGATTTTCACAATGATCTAAAGAAACGAAGATAAAAAAGAAATTTCGTAAAGAATTAAAGTGAAAAATTCAAAAACAGAGGTGAAAGTGAGAATAAAAAATTCACAATCAACAAGCGTATGATTGTAGCGCAAAGAATACTTGAAAAAATGTAGCTTCGATAGTACTTCGTCAATGGTAGAATCAACATGATAGTAAGAACAGACGCCGTTAACAAGAGCATGAAAAACCAAAGAAAATGAATGGCATAACAATGGAGGTTAGGGTTTTGATTTTGAGTTTTAGTTCTTGATTCTTGATTAGAGAGGAACTAAGAAAGAGAAAGTTTAGGGGTGTGGTGCTACTGAGTACTGTAATAATGTGTTTACTGTGTTAATATGAGAAGGAATGAAATTCAAAATGGGAAAAAAAGAGAAGAGAGAAAAAGTCTAGTGATTGAGACTTGAGAGAGTCATAGAAAAAGTACTGGTTGAGACTTTGAGAGATAGATAAAGTAAGGAGAGAGAAATTTGGGTTGATCAGTTTAAAGTTTTTTTTAAAAAAAATTGAGGCCCCATCTAATTGTGAGGCCCTGTGCCGAGGCCCACTTTGGACCGGCACAAGGCCGGGCCTGTTCCAAAATACTTGATCTATTCCATTATTTCAACTATATATTCTTTTTATCGGTAAGATAAAAGAAATTTTCTAATCTCACCTAAAACCAAACATTTAAATACAAAACCATTTCTAAGAAGGGCCTCCCAATGCCCAAGAGACCTCAAACAAGCACAAAACAATAACAAAGTCATAAACCAATTCTCATAATTGCTTGTTTTCTTTGGCATAATTGCTTGTTTTCTTTGGCATAACTGCTGATACTCTACAGATCACATCATTTTTAATCTGCTTCACAAGTTTATATGAGGTCTGACTATACCTCGATTTAAGAATGAGTTCATCCTTTGTCGCCAAAACTAATAGATTAAAGCTGTTACTACACATCGAATCACCTTCTTTTTGAACCAGCTTCGAAGACAATTAAGTCAAAGCTCCCATTTGCTACTTCTAATAAGATCCCTGAATTTATAAGTAAAGTTTAATCTGGAATTAATCTCATAACAATATATTTGACTATACTAATATTGAAAAATTAATTTTGGATCGTCTTTGGATCCTGGCCACAGAGAGGGTAATTGATCTTATCACTAACACCAAACCAGACTAGCCTAGCCTTTTCTCATGGTCAATCTCCGAAGCATACTTACCAGCTTATGAGAAACTATGTTTTGGGATATTAAACATATTCCAAACCCACTATCCAACTCTTTCACATGGAGGCATGGAGCAGTTAACCATTTGTAGCATGAGCTCATCGTATACCTTTTCCCTATCCTATTAAACCAAATAAAATCCATCATTACCAGCTTTGAATTTATTCTTGACTAAATGATTTTGTTTCCAATGAACTTTGATCATATATTGTCACCAATAGACGAGAAAATTTATAATTATGTGAGCTATTATTGAATACATAATATGCGTTTTTGTCTAGAAACTAGTCAAAGTAGTGATGTGTTGCTGAAAGTCTAAAATCCCGAGTTAGAGCTAGATTTGAGTCTTGTCACCGAATGCCTTGCAAAACGGTCATACATATATTCCTATTATGAATTCCAACAAAACAATGAATATTTGACATCTAGTGTTAAATACCACCGCTGCGCTGTGAAACATGATCAATGGCCATATACTACTCATACTTGCTACAACGAAAATCAACAGTTTTCCTTCTGCGTAGTGCATCACCAATTCAACAGGCTTAGTCTTTTATTTTTGGTTTCCTAGAATGAGTCAGAGAGTCCTTACCCTAAGCCATTTCTATCTCCCACCGAGTCTATGTCACCATAGGACTTCGTCTATTATAGTCTTTCCATTTCCGTTTCATTTTTATTTTTCTTTTTCATTTTCGTTGGTTTTCCATCATTTTTATTTATGCTTCGAGTTCGATGATGAAACTCAAATCATCTAATGAACTTGACTAATAATAATAAAAGGAGATCTGAAATATAAAATGAGAATATAAAAATAAAAAAGAGGACATACTTTGGATTAGGAGTTATTCCCCTCCCCATTCCATTAACCTTCATAGGCCATCCATATACAACTAAAGGAGAACAAAACCATCATCTCCATTAGCCAAATAGCCTGTCAATTCAAAGCGTCACCTTCAAAATCCTCCTATACCCTAAACCATAAACTTGTGTGCAAGCCTTACTACATAAAAAATAAAGAAGATCAAAGCCAAGCAAAATAAAATAATGAAAAAAAATCAAAGTGCGAAAAAAGCAAAAGCAAAAGAAAACACACAGGGCAAAAATCAATGCAAAAAAGAAAAGGCCACAGGCAAAGAAATAAAAAGTCAAGCTAGGAAACTTGCAAACAATTTCTACCCCTCATTCAATCCTTTCAATCCTTATAATTCAAGTCCACAATTCTGACCTTATCCTAACCAATTCAACCTTCATCTAAACCTAAACTCCTTCAACCTTTTATCAACCCTAACTACTTTTTCAAGGTATGTCCAAGCCTGCTAGGTTTAAAACCCGAAAGGGCGGCCTAGGCAAAGTCAGGGCACAAAAAATATAATAAAATAATCCGATCGGGAACTACGAATGGTCTGATTCTGCAAGGATATGTAGGAATCCTTATCTCGAGGGCCGACCGCTTCAATAAAATAAAATTAATCAAGTTCTAATAATTTGATTTTCTAGTGTTAAGGAGCATAATCTTTTTTCTAGAACCTGCCATAGACTTGAGTCTGGACCTAGCCTCGTTAAAGCCGTTTCCTACCTGCATTCATTTGAGTCATAAATTTAAAAACTTTATTTTTCAATCCAAACTCTCCTTTTCCCCGAAGGATACTCTGACAATTCCATAGTCTCTTGTGATATCTGACTTTGCCTGTATCAACTTCCCAAAGAAGAATCCCCATCAATAACTTTCAATGATTCAACTACAGATGAACTACATTTCCATATCAGATCAAGTACATTTCAATTATGGCTCAAGCCTAATTCGAGGTAAGCTCACCCAAAGTGGGGGCTTCCTGCGTGTGGTGGTGCCTCCAATCCAAATCAAACTCCCGAAGAGTTGCAATCCGCGGACCTCGTTTACACATCCAGATCATTTACTAAAAATGATTTTCGAAAATCATTCTATGCATTTCTAATCACTCTATCATTCTACATATCCACATCCTCTAACCTTCCAAAATCCGGACCTTGCATTGCAGCCTTGCAAAATCCTAACCTTGCATTTGTAATCGCCCATAATTTTAAAGGATTTTATAAATATATATATTTATATTTAAACCCAAATTAGTTTTAAAATGATTTGACTATTTAAAAAGGTTGACTATTTTAAAAGTCAAATGCAATGATTTTCATGATGTAATAAAGTTGAAAATATTTATATTGAAAAAGAAGTCTAATGGAATAAAAAATCCTAAAAGGATAAAAAGGAAAAGAGTCATGTTGTTTAAGTTATTTAACTTATTGATCATCAATTTTCATTAAAACTTTATCTCTTTTCCTAAGCCCAAAAAGGGGGAGCCTTATAAATACTTTATTACTCAATTATGTTATCCCACACAAAAGAAAATTTTTCTCTCTCCTCCTTCTCACCCACACGGCGCTCTCTCTCTCTTTTCTCTTCCACACTTTTCTTCTTTCTCTTCCAAAGTCCTTTCTTCTTCTTCAAGTAACGTTTCTTCTCCAACAAAAAAGTCACAAGCCTTCCTAAAGTTGCCGAATTGCTGCCGCCTTGCTGCTGCCGTGATCTGTTGTTGCCGGCGCCCTTCCTTCTCCTCTTTTGTTGGTTGTTTTCTTTTCTTCATTCTTAAGATTCCATTAAAGACTATATTTTTATGTTTTCTATTATTGTTAATCATGTTTATTAGTTTAAATTACTGTTTTTAATAAGTAATTTCGATTCATCTATAGTTTATATTATAAGAAAATTTTAGTATTTATTATTATGATTAGATTTTTAGTTTTAATCATGAAAACATGAATTTTTAGGGTTTTAAATTGCTAGAAAACCATAGTAGCATTTAGTACTATGAGATTAACTTAGTATATGATTTTAAATATGTTATACATGTTTTAGGGAAGTTTTTTAACTTTTAAAGTTGCTGTAATTTCAGAAAAGGTTTATTTATAGAGTTTTTAATTAAATAATATGGTAGTCTCATGCTAGGAATTAAAAATAATTCAAGTTTTGATATTATACTCGACTTTTAAACGTTTTTAAAAGGGGTTTTAGTACTTTAAGGATGCTGTAATTTTTATTTAAAGTTATTAATTTTGGTTACCTTGATTTCTAGGCGGAGAATATCTTGATTTAAAGTTAAAGGATTAAAAGTGGCCTACAGGCTAGTTTACACGAGTTACGTACATAATTACGTGCTATGTGATTAGTATCATGTTTTAAGGAGGATTAAATTTTAGTATCATGTATAGGAACCTACTTTGTTCATATATATGTGATTTCTAGTAATTGATTTACATGTTTTATGCCTGTGTGCAACATGTGATTTGGAATTTATTATGAATATTAGATTGTATGTTTGTATGGAATAATTGATGCAAGCATGAAAAGAAAGTTTATTTATTAATTCGCATGAAGAATTAGTATATGTTATAGAAGTTGAATCATGTTATTCATGTATTCCTTGAGGAGTATTATTATTTTATTATCTTATGAGGACTGTGGACCTTATTTGGTAAGTTTACAAGTTATGCCTATATAAAGGTGAGATTATTGTTGGCTATGTTCAACAAGTAAAGAAAGTTGAGATTAAAAAGAAAAGTATTCTTGGATTGTAAGTTGTGATCACTTGTTGAATCCAAAGATAAAAGAAGTGCAGTTGTGACTGTCTGATTATTAATTATGTGTTACTTGTATGTGTGTGTCAACACAAGTGATAATATGTAAATAACGTAAAGTGTAAGGAGAATAGTTATAGACTTTAGACTAGTGCACGTCTAGAGTTGGACATTAAGGGTTGGAGTACATGGTGGTAGCCCGTGGCTTTTCTAGGAATGGATTGATCACCATCCCTCTTTTATTTCAAAGGTTCCTCGATATCGCAGGTCACTCTGGAATACGGAGTTGCGCCTGTATTTCGCATTAGTAGATAAGACAACTTAGTTCCAATAACTATTCCATTTAAAGTGAGAAATGATGTTTAGAGTCTAGTTCAGTAAAAGTTACCTGCAGAATGTTATATGATTATACTATTATTTATCCCTGCACGTTATTGTTTAGTATCATGTTTAGGATTACTTATGTTTGATATGTAGTACTCAGCTTTGCTGATTACGTGCTTTGTTTGTGTGTGTGTGATCATGGCTTTGCCTTATTGATCTTGTGACGATCCTTATGGTGAGCAGAGTCGGTATAGCATTGACATTATAGGTTCACAGATGTGCATCATTGGGAATCTGGAGTGGAGAGTTTGTGTAACTAGCTTAGTTTAATTTCTGCTTTTGAGAACATATTTATTTAAGTTGTTTAAGTTATTAAGTTGGTTTGTAAGTCTTAAACATTTGTTATTCATTGTGAGTTATAATAAAGTTAAAATGATTTTCCGCTGCAAAATTCTGAATAAGCCGATACGTTATCACACGGGCGATAATGCTTTGGTAATTCTCTAAGTTTTATATTATAAAGGTATTTCTAAAAAGAGAGAATTATCGGGGTGTTACAACATTACATTACATATATTCTAGTCTTGCATAACCCTGACCTTGCATGACATATCAACCCTTACCTTTGCATAAACTTACTTCTTGCATAGGGTCTCATATCCTTAGAGAGTCTAAGTTTGCATTATTGCATCATTATGTGCTCTATATGAGTTGTTTGCACCTATCTGCTAACATCTTCTTCTGCAGGTAATCAGATTGCTTGTAGTTATTATGCTGCATACTAACTTTGTTTTTTAGAGACCAACATGTATAGATCAGTTTTAAACTGCGGAGCATTTAGAATCATTCTCCGTCCCGGCACCGAATACTTTAACTTTAGGTTTCCTGAACCTCAGTCAAAGTGGATGCTTCTGTAGACACATAATCATGTCTCCCCATTTAACAATCCAATTTTGAAACATATCGCGGTATTAGTTGGCGCGACTCAACGGAAGAGCAATCTAATAAAGAACCACTCCAAAATTGTATTTCGAAATGATATTCTAAATCCCAACTAATTATGCATGATAATTAATTGTATTTGAGCCAAATTCTTTGAAAAGCTCAATTAATTAATAATTAATTGATTTTTTTTAATAATAAATATTTTCTAGAGATATTTTTTATGAGTGAAAATCATATTTTATCTCGTAAAATCAGATATCCATAGTCAAAAGATAAATAAATCTTTGAAAACGTGTTCCAAATAAAGCTGGCAAAGGCTCGCAAGGAACTAGAATGGTGCGCTTGGGGCAGGGGCTTGTGCCTGGTGCATGTTTGTCCACTTGTGTCAGGTGCACTAATCTGCACCTGACACGTGGATTTCTGACTCATTCAGAAACCTGCGTCAAGCGCAGGTCTTTGCGTGTGAGATGTAGAGTTTCTTTCTTATCCTTTTCAAAACGCGTGCCACGTGTACGCTTTTTTATTGGGCATGCCACATCATGCGCCTGACACGTTAGTTAAGCTAGGTGCAGTGTCGTTCTGCCTATAAATACTCATGATTTCCCGATTTAAGGGACGACTTTTCATTATTATTTTACGAATACAAAAAATTCTCTCGAATACTTGCAAATACACTTTGACTTCTAAAATACTCAAACACTCTAGTACTTTCAATCTATTCCTAATCACATTGCGTTATTGGTTTCGCGATTGCTCCACCTAAAGATCGTGTTACTCTTAAATCTAAACCGCATAGGTATAATCCTGAGGATCCTTAAATAAATTCTTTATTTTCATATTGAAGTTAGTAACTTTTTCTTTCATGATGTAGATCTTTAATATAAAAATCGCACCTTTGTACATTCTAATCTCTTTTCTATGCTTTATTTTATATTATATTTTTTCATGCCTTGTGTATATTATTACATGCTTGCTTGATCATTATATGCATATTATATGATAGCCCTACATGATTGTTATCACCCACATGTTATTATTGCTAAACAAGACCTAAAGAATTGTTCTAATATTAATTTAGATAATTTAGACAACCTACTAGGAACCTTGTAATTTGATTGCATAAGAACTTCACTGAAATTAGTCTTTTTATTTTTTCCTGGTCCAACTTAGACTAAATATTTTTAGGGTGTACAAAATATTATATGATTATTCTTTGACATAAAATCTATAATGAATCGATATTTAGTAGAGGCCAGCAGTGGGCAATGTGGTTCATTATGACCGTATTTGTACCCTCACCCCAGAACTCAATCTTTGGTTCACTTTGACCATCTATAGAGTCATGACAGAGAATTCTACATTGGATAAGTCGCTTATTTGTCCCAATGGTTTCCCAATATCCAATTAGGTTTATGATTCTTCCTTTAAAGAATTATTGGCGACTTCAAAATTTTTTTAATACAAAAAACTTTACAATGGGGTAGTCAAATCAAATACACGCTCATCCCGCGTAGGAGAAACAAAAACACGCCTATTGTGGTGAACCCCCTTCCAAGGCCAAGAGAGTCATGTACCAACTTGGGGGGGGGGGGTAAGGAGCCCTTTATGATCCCAAGTTGGGTATATGAGGAGTACTTAGCCAATTTTTGCTAAGTGATCGATGATCCCCCTGGCAAGGCTGAGAGAGTATTGTACCAACTCGGGGGCGAATGAACCCTATGATCCCGAGTTGGGATATGAGGAGTATTTAGCCAATTTTGCTAAGTGATGAACCCCGTCCCTTGGCAAGGCCGAGAGGGTCATGCACCAACTCGGGGGGGGGGGGGATGCGAACATATACATCCAACATATTAAAAATACAAGCAACAAGCATAGAATTTACAATACCCCATTGCGCTTAGTCGGGAGATTTGGAATCGGGTTCTTGAATAGTACTGTCAATAAAGCCATGTTTGTTTTTGGCACGAAGATTATTGCGAAGAGACATTGACCACTCTTCATAATTGTCACCTATGAGGAGAATTGTGCTGATGATGACACCAATACCTTCACTCGGTTGAAGGTAATACTCGGTGAAAGGCTCATAACGAGAGCCATTAGGTGAACCCTTAGCATGTAGCAACTTCAGTCATAGCAGAACAATAGAACGTCAAAAAACTAAAAAAAAAAAGCCGCAAGAACTACAACAAGTCACCAGATTCAAAAAAAGGGTCTAAATTAGAGAGGTTGTGATACTATGGTCTTATGAATTTAGGAAAACTCATCAATCAATCTCATTAAACATAAGAAAATATATATACGCCCTAATATCAGGAAACCATGCTGAACTAGAATTACTAACAACATTCCAGATCGGAATATAATAATACATACCGAACTAGACTCATTTTGAACATAATATCCTAATAATTTTTGTATATTATTTATTATTTATTTTTCTGTCTAGATGTCTCTTCATTCAACTTTTTAGACTCATAAGTTAGGTTCATTAGAGAGTAAAGACTACTTTTTAAGATCTTGGGTAGTTCTACCTGGAGCTATTTGGTTTGATCCAATGAAGATGATATCGCCTTTCACTTGCTGGCAATATCATCTTCATTATTTTGATTTAACAACAAGAAATCATGCATTAGTAAGAGGAAGTACAACCTAATGCTAATACAACCAAAACCTAAACCAAACAAACAAACCTAAAGGAGCTTTATGAGCTTGTACATTCCATCTAAAACAAAAATAAATAAAATCGATAAAAAGTCTCTTAGGAAGGGGGGCGTCGATAGTCAATGCATGTTGTGGTAGATTCAAACCTCAGATGACTGATGGGAGTGGTAGAAGAAGCGGATAACGTTCACGATCTGGACCACAAACAACCAATGGCGAGCGTCGCGTCGCATCGCATGAGCAATCCCAACAATTTGATGTTGCTTGGGTTTATGGGCACATGATCTTTTGAAGAGTCATGTTCTGTTGTGACTCATTACTCTCGCTCGAGAGTATTTCAGGTTTCTGAATAAGATAGGAGAAACGTAGATGAATGGGCGTGCTGAGAACCCCCAGATGCAACTGGGGTGCCGCCTTCAGATTTCAAGTTATCAAGGCAAGGACCATTAATATCAATGCCAAGCTAAAAAAAGAGCCAAACAAGTGAAGCTGTCGAACACACCTGCGGTTTGCAAAATCGGAAAACATACGTCCCAACCATGAAAAATTGTCATCGCCTCGTCCATGCTCACAAGCTTGAGTCACCTTGTCCCTCAGCATAAAATTCCAAAAAACTACATATTCTACAGTTACAACCTTGGACCACCAATCCTAACCCAATTGACAAACACTTGTTGATGGCTACAACAAACCACAAACAACATCTTTAACAACTCAAAACAAACAACACACTCCTATTATTCGGATAAACACGAATTTTATGAAAAAACCACACACACTAACATCGAACATAACTAGTTGGATAACCCAACAACCAGGAGGGAGGGGAAAAGGGAGCCCGACAATAACATGGGAGAGAAGAAAAGAGTGCCCGACACTAACAGGGGCAAGGGGAAAGTAGAGCCCAATACAAAACCATGGGAGGGGAATCCCAAAACGACCATAACACTAACACAAGAGGGGAGATGGGAGGCCCAAACAGAAACCAAGGGGTCATTACCTAACACGAGGAATGTGCTGACCTGACGCGAGGATGGGGAACGGGAACGCTGAAACACAGGGAAGAGGGTGTGTGAACGACAACTCTGCTACGATGAAATCAAAAGGGGGAAACCTAGGCAAACTGAAACAATAAGCAATCAACTCAGGGGAGGGGAAGATGGGAAGTGACGTGACGGGGGACGACGTTGAAGAGGATAGTCCTGCGATAGAAGAAAACACCAGGGGAGGGGGAGGGGTGTCGCGCGAGATGTGAAAGAAAATTGGCGATGCACAAAGCAGGGGAAGGGGAAGGACTACCGGGGAACACCTATATATCCTAGTATACTAACTAAAAGACAAGGGGGTAGGCTCATCGGTGACCGGTAGCGACCGGCCACCAGCAAACCTGCGGGGCCGGGTCTTGATTGTTTGTCTTTTTTAGGGGGAGGGGGGAGCTGGAGAGCATTTAGGGTTTGCTGCTTCACTAAGGAGAAATTTATATATATCATCTTCATTATGAGACTAGCCTTCATTACCTTTTTAGGCCTGCAAAAGATTCGAGAGGAATATAGGCTAAAATAAAGATTGATTATCTTGGAAATAAAATACTTCTGTCATATACAACCTAGTCTACTACCAAGGCTCTTATTATTTTGAATGTGGCACTTTATACATGTATTTATCTTATTCAATACTTTATACTACTTATTAAGAATACCACCAAATAAAGCTAGTACTTGCTTTGTGTAAAAGTTAAAAAGGAAATTGCCATTTATATGCTCTTATTCTTGGGAATCCTCAATGTTAGGTTTAACTTCTTTTTTCTTTCCATTGCTAGGTCTCAATTTTCCTAATTTACCCAAATGTAGCTTTAATGAGCCTTAAAAGTTAATTTCTAATACTTCTGTTATGTTTTGCCTAAACCCTACTGACAATGATCTATTTAGGTTAAAGAGTGGGTCAAGATTAATCTTAATGATGAATCTTGACATATCTTGATATACTATATACTATTAGTAGTATGCATACTCTTCATGTACTTTTCTTATAAAGTGAAAGATTCACTATTTTTTAACTTCTAAAATATATGATGCATACCCAAGGGAAAAAAATTACACTGTGATGGAGTAAGAAGATGAATTTGCCACAGATTTTTTCTATTAAAAAAAGAACAAGGAAGGTGAGTAACAGTAACAAGGCAACACATTTCATAATGTGAAGGGGTTATTAGGCTAGAGGGAAAGTTAAAATTAAAATTGAAGGGATAAATTTTCATGTCAGTTAAATGTCTAGACCTAAATAATAGTAGGGTTTAGTCAAAAGTTAACAAAAGTATCAAAACTAAACATGAAATTGATGTTTACGCTTAATTAATGTTACATTTGGATAAATTAGGAAAACTAAAGCCTAGCAATGAAAAGAAAAAGAAGTTGCATCTACCGTTGGAAATTCTCAAGACTAGGAGCTTACTATTGGAAATTTTCCAAAGTTAAAAGGTTGCTCTTAGTCGTTTTCGTGTTCTTCATGCTCCCTCCTATTATCAGTTTGTGAATTTCTTTACCAAGAGCCTTCCTCAACCCTTGTTTGCAGATTCTCGGTCCAAATTAAGTAGTTGTCCTCATCCCCTCCAACTGAGGGGTGTGTTAGAGTAATTATATGCAGGCCCGGTCCTGATAATTTCTAGGCCCTGGGCGATTTGATAAATGTGGGCCTTTACATATATATTCTAATATAACTCATGGATCAATCAAAAAATATCAATTTCATTAAAATATTAATTACATATTTAGTAATATAGTTGTTAAAAAATTCAACAAGATGTATAATAATTTCACGTAAAACACTTCATCTACTTCTACTTTCATCCATAATTGAGATAATCATGTCTAAGCCAAGATATATACGCCTACAACCTAAACATATGCTCTCAGCTCTGTATATTAAAATTGTTTAAGAAAAGTAAGATACAACTTTGAAAAGAATGACTTCATAATTTAATGAATAAAAAAATAATTCAAGATTGGCAGATTGAAAATTATCAACAAACGACAGTGATTTTGATTCACCACCAAAGTCCAAAGCCCCAAAATCAATTTTGACCAAACTCATATATAAATTGAGTATTCAATTATGAAATGAGTATTTGATAAGAAAGAGATACCAAAAAACCGAAAGATTGAAATTTTCAGATGCAATAATTAGAGATGAGAAAATCCGGGATTGAAATTTTCAGATGCAAAAACAAGATATCAGATGCAAAATTTGTCATATAGTTTATTCCGGTTGTAAAATCTCCAAGATATTGAGTAGCCCATGACTGATTGATTGATTGTTGTGGAGCAGAAGCAGTGAAGCAAGATTTAGATTACCAGATTTTAGAGGAGAGAAGATAGAAAAAGTACAGTAGAAGGTGATTGAGACTTGAGAGGGAGAAGGACCAAAGAAAAGTAGGAAACTTAGGGATTCATTATTATCTCTTGGTTTAAATTTCTGGATTTTCCGAAAAATGGGCCCCTTGTTCTTTTGGGCCTTGGGCCACCGCCCCTCTGAACACCCCTCAGGGCCGGGCCTGATTATATGTAAAAATATTTAGTATACATATTTAGAGTAAGGTATGTAATTATTTTAATCAGGTTACATTGTGCTTTTGGTATATTGTGAATAATATGAGCAACGCTTCCTAGGGGAGAATTCCTAAATTTTACACTCCTCACAGGCTCACATATATATAAGTAATAATAAATAATTAGTTGTTGCATGGGGTAATGTTTCGAGTCATTGTGTATAATTCATTTATTAATTTTTTTTAATGAAATTAATTGGAATACATGCCTCCATATCAACATATGCATTTAGATGACAAGTAACTACCTCCAATGCTTCATAAATTTCAATTAGTATTGAGTATCGGATGCATAATAAATTTATTGTGATATCATTAACTTTTCGCAAAATGGGTCACTCTTTTAAGTCAAAATGAGCTAATTATAAACCATGAATAGTTGCTTACTTTATATGAGTCACTTGAATATATGTAAAAGTGACCCCATTTAGGACAAAAGGTTACATGGGTCTAAAGGTAGTTTTGTTTATCTTAATAGATCACTTATATATAAAAATTTATAAGTGTCTATTTAAGACAAATAGTTACCCCCACGTCTCACAAATTGAAATCATACGATGGATCGATCTTTTAAATTAGTTGATCTGAATATCATTTTTCGGGTCATAAAGACACATTACATTTCCGTTCCTATTTATACATTGATTTAAGTTAACTACAATATATTTTTCTCGAATTTCTCCTTCACATAGTTAATATTTGTTTTTCTATCTTGTAAAAGACTAATCATAAATTGAGGTTTGATAGGCTCATTAAAGATTTTTATAATTCAGCAAAGTTGATTTGATGTTTTACTATTACTATTATGATAAAACGGAAACTTGATAGCTAAGAGTCATTTTTCTTGTTAATTTGTGTCAATTATTTGAAAGAGAAAGAACATGTGACAGCGTAACAATTGATTACTTTGAATTTTAGATATGTATATATAGATAAGCTACTTTCTGCCATCGATTTTTCCATATACATGCTTTAATTGTTTGAGATTTTGCTGGTTTAATTGTATGGTGTATGGACCACATATTGAAAGCACAATCACGTGAAGAGTATATCTTTTTTCCACTTGTTCCCTACCATACCCGTCATAGAATTGTACTCCATCCGTCTTATTTTATATTTTTCGTTTTATTTTAGATACAAAAATTAATGAAAACATGATTATTATGTACTTGTATTGGGAGTTGTTGTGTTTTTATAATTATATATTGTCATAAAAAATGAAAAAGAATTAGAACATTTGACGGGTGAGCATGTGAAAAGAGGAGATAGAAAGTAAAATAATTTTTTTTTCTTATACGCAACCAATGAGATTGAAAGAATAATAAATGAGAGTATAAAAAATCCATGTGAAAAAGTGGAGAGAAAATAAAAAGTGACGTTCAAAAATGAAAACAAGTGAATGAGAACAATATTTTTTAACACCTAAAATAAAATACGGGAATTATATAATGGGACGGAGGTAGTATATACGAGGTTATTAGATGTAATAATAAAATTGGATTCGTTCAAATATATAGGAAGAAAATATAATATTATTATATAAAAATATAGAGTAATAAGTCCAAATATATGAATCTATAAATGATCGAGGAGTATATCATACTCCAACAGTTCTTTTCTGATAATCATAATGGTCAGAGCCAGTCATTCATTTGGAAGTAGTTAGATCTGCATTAACCCAGGCAAATGCAACTATGCAAGTAGCTGGGAATCAAGCTAAACCAAACCAACCCTAGCCACCGTACTATATGCCATTAAAGTTAGACTTTCTCTAAATTCAAATAATTAAATACTTCATTCGGAAATAGTAATGATATAGATTAAGAAATTTATGATATAATTATGCATCAATTTATATAATTAATGTTTTTCTATTATTTAAAATTTATTTTTAACTTCTTATATACAATCCTAAAAGTTGCATATATCAATTTTCTTTTTTTACTCCATCCGTTTCCTAAAGATCTCCCCTCTTTCTGTTTAAGTACGTTTCCAGAAGATCTTTCCTCTTTTACTTTATTCCTTATTTGGAACTTTTTTCCCTTTATAGCCTCTCATGTCTGATCATATGGTCCACCATTACATTATTAATTCAATTTTACTCCATTTCTCTCTCCTACTTTAACCTCTTTTTATTTGTTTCTTTATCTTAACCCCTTTCTCTCTCCTACTTTATCCAACCCATACCCTACACAAATGAATTTTCCTTGGTATCTGTAGGAACAGTAACAAGGATGATCTTTAGGAAACGGAATGAGTAAACTGCAATTTACTTCCTAAATGCAATTCTAATCATTATAGTACAAATTAATGTAATTTATAAAGTGTTTAGAGTTGTGATAAACATTTAGATGTAAGTCTTTTTCTCATTAAGTCAAGTTACTTTGTTTATATTTGTTTAGTTTATTATTGAAATTTTAAGTAGACACGAATATACATCATGACCATCTGAAAATCAAAAATAGGAAATGATAAACTTGTAGAAAATTTGAGTATGCAATCATATATTTAGCTAAGGAAAAAAAAAACTTTTCATAAGGGGACACCATACCTCCCCCCTTGACTTATATAATAGTGATAATTCAATCTTTAAATTAACTTAGATTTGTACTCCCTTCGCTTCTTTGATCTCACAGTTTGAGAAGAATTTGGTCTGTAGGTAATAGGAGAAAAGAGAAAGTAGAAATTTAATGGCATATTATATCCAAGAAAACAAGAGAGACAAGGTAAAGATAATAACTAAAAATTTGTGCGACCATTCTAAAAAAGAGAAAGAAAAGCCGAAAAACTAATAAGGGAAGACCCAAAAATGAATGTGGGTAAAATAAAGTAATAAAAACTATGGAGAGTAAAAGTTTATGAGAGCATGACCATTCATGTCCCAAAAAAGCATGTCAGCTCTCTCTCTCTCTCATCAACTTTCTCTCCCATCTTACAAAAGTTGATCATGATTTATGACCCATTTTGACAAATAATACACTCCACTTATGACCCAGGGAAAAAACACATGATCCTTCTTTCCTTCTTTAATTTTTTACTATACCCCATCCCATATTTTCTCTCCTACATCAACACATTATTTACACCTTTTGATATTTATAATATCATACAAGAATTTACGTAAATTATTTGCGGATTTACCATCCTAAATAAATTTATTTAGTAGTAATTGATTTTGATTAAAAAATATTCTTCAAGAATAAAATCTTGCAAAAATAATTATTCACGTGTCTATAATTTAGAGAGAAAATAATTAATTTAAAAAGTTTGTCAAAATATAGCAAAATGGATGTCTACTTATAGATCTCAAAAAGATAGGACCATTGGTGAAATGTTTATTTTTTTAATTTATTTTTTTAAATTTCACTAGTACGGAATCATCGATTTGCGTCGGACCTGGAACCATCATTTGCGTCGCACAATGGTCCGACGACACAGGTCTCGACGCAAATCGAGAGACATGATCTGCGTCGGATGAGGAAACGACGCATATGAAGAGCTATTTGCGTCGGACTTATGCGACGTCCGACGCACATGACCCGTGAACCCCAACCATTTTTAAGTGATGTGCGTCGCATGAATCACTATGTGCGACGCAAATCATGTATTTTTTGTTAAAAAAAAATGAATTTGCGTCGCATTATTCGTCACTATGTGCGACGCAAATCATGCCTTTTATTGAAAAAAATTGTCTACATCCTTCAAACATCAGGATCTCAAACAGAATGAAAAACTAAAATTTACAATATGTATTGCAAAAATGAATCTGCGTTGTGTCCAAACAAAAGTTGTATTGCAAAAGAAATCCAAGTCATCCGTTTACAAAAAAGAAACTAAAAAAAGTATATGATTTACAGAAAATTAAAAAGAGAAAATTACAGAAAATCAAAAAAGAAAATAACAGAAAAATCATAAAAGAGAAAATTACAAAATTACAGATACTACTTAGAATCAACTTGTAACTCTGTATATTTGAATTGCAAAAAATCGAAAAAAGAGAAATTGAAGATACGGTGATAATAAGTTAAATTTCAACTAAAAACATTATGTCTTCTTCCTATTTGGCTATCAATTGTTGCTCGTGTCTCATACTCGAGCACAATACGAAAATTGCTAAAATGAGAAAAGATTTAAAAAAATCAAAATCCTAATTCAAGATGAGCACTAAACTGATGTAATCATCCACTATGATAACGACAAAACGAAATTAGTAGAAGACCTATTATTTTTATGAAAATCGAGAAAAATTTGAAATCAAAACCCTAACCATTCGTATTTTGCTTCGCTATGGATGTCAGCGCGTTTCTCGTTGAACGAAGATGGGGCGCGTTTCTCGCTGATCGAAGATGGAGCGTGTTACTTCACTATGGTAGTGAGGATGAAAGAGATGACAAATCGAGAGAGGTCAAAGGATGAGATGGTCGAAGGATCGAGAAGGTCCAGAAAATTGCTCGTGAATTTTCGAGTTGCCTGAGATGGGGAGATGAGAGTGTCGAAGGAACGAACGGATCGGAGATGGGGAGGCCTGAGAGAATGAACAGAAATGGAGTGAGAAAATGGAGAGAGTGAAGGCTGAGAGTGAACAGACAAAATGGAGTGAGAAAGTGGGCGGAGATCTACAGTTTTAGAGAGGCAAAGAGTTAAAGTGGGCTTTTTATATGTTGGGAGCCCATCTGCGTCGCACTCCAGCCCATGGGACGCAATATCATTTTTTTGTTATTTTAAGCCCAACACATCTGCGTCGCATGGACCTCTTCGTTTGACACAAATTAACCGTTTTCAACGCACCTTCATGACGTGCGACACTGATAGGGCCTCAACATTTTTGTGAGCAGTTGTTTTGCATCGCACTCTAGCTCCCATGCGACGCAAATTAGATTTTTGCGTCGTCTTTGTTGTAGTGCGACACACTTGGGGGAACAAATCGTCATTTTTCTTCTAGTGTTTATTCAGATTACAAAATTTTGAATAACAAAAACTAATCTTTTGGACGCACTACCACATGTGAAAAAATGGTTGGCTTAGATCATAGGATGACCAACCATGGTTTGGGGTCATAGGATGACCTGACCACCCATGGATTGAGTCATAGTATGACCGAAATACAAGCATAAAAAAATCATGGATGCAACCCCATGTTTTTTTGAGCAAGGTTCATGACTCAATTTATGCCAAAAAAATCATGAGTGGGAATGCTCTGAGGAGTGATGAGTAGGTAAATATTTATGTTCCTATTTTACCTTTTCCACCCTTGACTGTTGACACTATCTAACCCAACACCACTGCCTACCATTGCCACCTCTTTCTCCGTCCCCAAGTCACCAACACTCCTTTCTCCCTCCTTTGCAAGCCACCAGCCCACCGTACCACTATTTCTTTCTAATTTGCAACCTACGAGCCCACTGTACCACCACTTCTTTCTAATTTGCAAGCCACCACTACCCCACCGCCATTTCTTTCCTTTCCTTCTAACTATTTCTCCTTGGCAAGCCACCGCCCAACACGTACTAACATCGATGAACGAGTTTGAGTATGAGAGAGAGAAGGGAAGAGTTGTAAAAGCGAGATCAAATTTTGATAGAGGTGGAGGAGCACTTGCGGTATCGGGATGGTGGAAAAGGTGTCGCAAGGATGGTGGATAGTCGCAGGAGGCTGTTGAATCCCATGTATGTTGTGCACATGTGAGTTGTCCCACATTGGCGAAAGAGGAGAGAAAGTACCACAATCTCCTCCTCAGTATTGGGTTCCCCAAGCCCATTTTCAGTCATATCAAATTTACCAGAGGCGTTAGAGGTGGTTTCAGGGGTTGTGTTGTTCACAGGGGGGGAAGAGATGATTTCACTGTGGGGAAAGGTGGTTTCGGGGGTGGGATGGGGGTGGTCGTAGGCGTTGGGGTCTAGGGACGGTTTTTTGAGGTTAGAGAAAGTCGGGCCAAATCAAAGCATGTAGGGGCTGTTTGTTGGGAGTTTTGGTGAGAAGGGAAGTCAAATTTTTTTTAAGAAATTAAAACTAAACTAAACTTAAAAATTGTAAACCATAAAAAAAGTATGTGGATTGGGTTACCTTAAATAACATGTTACTTACTAATTGAACCTATTAAAAGCCAACACTCCTATAAACTAGGATTATTATGAGTTAATATAATAATTGACTTATTATGAGTAAATGAGCCAAATATTGGCTTATTCGTGACAATTTTAAATTTATATAAATATATTAAAAAGCATTTCTAAGTAAGGAACGGTGTCATATGACGCTTTTTCTAGGGGTATTTTACTTTCTGTAATCTATGTACAATAAAAAAATTTAGATATTGCATAGTATAAGATTTGATCCCATGACATGCATCAAGTTCATATACTAAAGTTTTAACCATTAGAACAAGTTGTATTTAATGTTAACATTTTAAAATACAATATTAATAAAAAAATTTCCTTACCTCGGACATGATAACTAATTTACTATACGAATAGAGTGTTTTAAAAACTAGAGTGTTTCCGAGTACTATTACCTATTATATGATATTTCTAGGAATTTTTTTTATTTTGATATCCAAGCTTCCGCAAAATGTCACTTTAATTTGGTACTAGCTTACGTAGTGCCACTTTGGCTACTTGAGATTCAGACGACTTCACTTGAGTTTCAATTGGTCTTTATTTTTTTTTCAGGTAGTCTTCATTTTTTTTCAGGTAGTATTCATTTTTTTTTCAGGTAGTCTTAATTTGTTTTCAGTTAGTGTTAATTTGTTTTCAGTTAGTCTTCATTTTTTTCAGTTAGTCTAAATGAAAGTAAGTTACCTCTAAATGAAAGTATCTTAGGTCTAAATGAAAGTAACTTAGGTCTAACTAAAAGTAAGTTAGGTCTAACTGAAAGTAAGTTAGGTCTAAAAGAAAGTAAGTTACCTCTAAATGAAAGTAACTTAGGTCTAAATGAAAGTAACTTAGGTCTAACTGAAAGTAACTTAGGTCTAAATGAAAGTAAGTTAGGTCTAAATGAAAGTAACTTAGGTCTAAATGAAAGTAAATTAAGTCTAAATGAAAGTAACTTGGGATTCTTAGTTTTATTATTCTTTCATTTAACAACTAACTAATATTAAAAAAAAAAAACACTAACCTCTACTTTCCTCTCACTTTCTCTTTCTTCTTCATTCCTCTTATAGCTGATTTCTTTCTTCTTTGTTAGATAAAAAAAAAAGCATAACAAAACTATATACATTCAATGGCTCGATCTTTTTCTAACGCTAAGGTTTTCTTCTCCCTTGTTGTTGACAACATCTCCATGGTCTCTCAAAGGTAGTTATACTCGTGTTTTTTACCTCTAGAATGTTTTCAAGTGTTGTCCAGCGGCGTGGCGGCGGCGGCGGCGGAGGAAGAAGATGAAGAAGGAGCAGCAGTACCGTTGTCGCGGATTTGTCCGACGAAACATATTGGGTCAGACGGTATGACCCAATACTTTCACATTTCATTTTAGGTACCATAGTTTTGAACGTAATTCCACTTCAGAAAAAAATAAGCTTAATATTGTTATAGCTTCTATTTATTTTTACTAACGTGACAATGCCTATTTGTTGAATTGATGTTAGCCAATTCAATCGCCAAATAAACAATAGAAATTAACCTTCAAGACCAAAAAGAATAGGATAATTCTGCTGTATGAATTAAAGGTAGAACGCACCACTCTTTTCATCCTCATATATAAGAACTTGTCTTCTTTCATCGTCTACCAAATTCAACTTCACAAATCACGTCTACATTTAATAAAAACCATAACTAAAAGAAATAAATGATATTAATAATTCAACCTTTGACAGTGTTCTTAAAACAATCCAATCTTTTGATAATTTTGGAATGATTCAACCTTTTTAAAGTCTCTTCTCATAATGGATCTAGGTAACTTTTTACCTAAACTTTAGGTAAACTTTTTCAGACCAATTATAGTGTGACACCTATCGCACTTAACTTGTAATGCCAGTCACCAGGGGTGGGGCGAACATAATGAGGGCCCTATACACTCTTTTAAAATTTGGCCCTTCATATTAATTAGTTTATAAAAGATATTACATTCTCAATTTAAAAAAATACTTTTATATTAAAAATAATATCTGAACATCATATTAAAATAATCTAAACAAAAATCACCAACCACACATTGTACATCAATTTAAAACCACCCATCTCTTGAACTTCTTCGGAAAAATTTGTTGAATTGAAGTTTAAGAGTAAATTTTATTGGAAAATTGCGAAAATAAGATAGAGGAGTATGAGTAGAAATTAATGAGAAAGAGTTAGGAGGAGAGAGAAGAGAGTAGCCATTAATGGGGAATAAGCAGCCAAAGAAAAAAAAACCACGTGTGATGGTTAGTATTAATGTGAATAAGTGATGAGTCAGCCGTCATAATTGAAAGAGCAAAAACTAAAAAAAATTGCTCGTACCTAGAATCGAACCCGCACCCTTGTTGCCCATCCCTTACTACTTTACCATTGATCCAAATGCTTTCCTTTTGTTTTAATTTCAAACATTATTTAATACATATAATATATTTTGGGGCCCCTCTATTTTTGGGGCCCTATTTCGTCGCCTATACAGCATGGGCCAAGAACCGCCCCTGCCAGTCACGAAAGGGTCAAGGACCATTATGAAAAGACACCCCAAAATGTTGAATTATTCAAAAATAATCAAAACTTAGGATTGTTTTAACAAGACCTGTCAAAGGTTGGATTACTAGATCCCATTTATCCTAACTAAAATCAACTTTTTAAATAATTTTAAGTATTTATTGCAAATAAAACTCTCATAATTTTATTTTATGATTCTCTTCATTCCAAAAATAACAATATGAACACTTGGTTTAAAATGAGTTTTAAAAGATATAATTAAGTTGTTATGTGGTTATCAAATGTCATTTTATTACAAAATAATATAATATGAAATATTGATATATTTTTTTTATTGGAGGAGGAAATGAAGTATATTTTTGTATCGAGAGAGATAAATTAGATAACGATTTACTTTTTTTCTTTTGGAAAAAAGGAGTGTTAGAATAGTATCGCATCTTACCACCTAGACTTTTCACGTTTTTAGAAACTCCCACCTTAATGAATTTTTTTTATAAATTTCCACATACCATTTTCAATTTTATTAAAAACTCCCACCACTTAACGATTTTTGTAAATACCATTAACAAAACCGTTAAATGGGTCCCTCATATACATTTTGTTAACAAAATTGAACTTGAAATATATAGTTGCAAATCTTTCCAAATAGTTATAATTCGTTCCAAACTTGCTCCAAAATTGTTGAGATTTTGCCCTTAAATTGATGAAATTGACTTTGATTTCAACGTAAATTAATAATAAAATACATATATGAGGCTACTTAACGGTTTTGTTAACGGAATTTAACACAAATCGTTAAGTGGTGGGAGTTTTAATAAAATTGGAAATGGTAGGTGGAAATTTATAAAAAAAATTCATTAAGGTGGGAGTTTCTAAAAACGTGAAAAGTCTAGGTGGTTTTGAACAAAAAAAATCCTATAATTAAACTAGTAAAACCATGCCAAAAAAAATAAATTGTCAAACTAATTTATAACAAATGAAAATGAAAAATATTTAAATTATTTTAAAATAGACGAAGTACCATAAATGTAATGTAATCTTTTACTTGTTTTGGGTGAAACATGATGCTTTAAGTACCTTCCCCCTCACGTCAAAAAAAAAAAACCTTCCTTTAGCTTATCTCCACATACCACCAAATCGCAACAGCAAAGACAATTCTTTTTGTTTTTCCACTTATAGTTGATGGGGTTCTACATCTTAGTACTTCTCTTCCCTTCTCTTTATTTCCTCTTCCACTTCCTAAAATGGGTCTGCATAAAAAGACACCAAGATTGCTACATACTAGGCTATGAATGCTTCAAACCCAGTAATGACAGAAAATTAAGTACCAAATTATCAGGTACGATCATATGTCGAAATGAAAATTTGGGCTTAGACACCTACAAGTTCCTTCTCAAGGCTGTCGTTGGTGCGGGCCTTGGAGAGGAAACTTATGCTCCAAGAAGCATCCTCATGGGGCGCGAAGAAAGACCAAACCTTGATGACACCCTCAATGAGATGGATGAATTTTTTCAAGATAGTATTGCAAAACTCTTTTCCAAATCTAACATTTCTCCACAAGATATTGACATATTAGTTGTTAATGTGTCAATGTTTGCATCCACACCATCTTTGGCCTCAAGAATAGTGAATCATTACAAGATGAGGGATGATATTAAAGTTTGCAACCTTAGTGGGATGGGGTGTAGTGCTAGCCTAATTTCTCTAAGTGTTGTCCAAAATGTTTTTAAGGTACAAAAAGATCGTTACGCGTTAATTGTAACAACCGAATCCCTAAGCCCTAATTGGTATTCTGGTACTGATCGATCCATGATTTTATCCAACTCTCTTTTTAGGTCAGGTGGGAGTGCTATCCTCTTAACTAACAAGTGGTGTCTAAGGAAGAAGGCTATGTTGAAACTTAAATGTCTTGTACGTACGCATCATGGGGCTATAAATGAGTCCTATGAATGTTGCATGCAAGTGGAGGATTCCGTAGGAAAGCAAGGGGTCCGCCTTCATAAAGGCCTACCTAAAACCGCCACTAGATGTTTGGTTGATAATCTTAAGATTTTAGCCCCGAAAATCTTACCTATAAGGGAATTGGTTCGATTTGCAATGACAGTTATAGTTTGGAAATATATTTGGAAACCTTTTAAGCATAGATATACTCGTACAATGGAAAAAGGTAATAAACCAGCTATTAATTTTAAGACAGGGGTAGAACATTTTTGCTTTCATACTGGAGGAAAGGCAGTGATCGATGGTTTAGAAGAGAGTCTTAAGTTAGAAGAGTTCGACGTGGAGCCAGCAAGGATGACTCTCCACCGATTTGGAAACACATCAGCGTGTAGCTTGTGGTATGTTTTGGGGTATATGGAGGCCAAAAAGAGGCTAAAAAAAGGAGATAAGTTGTTGATGGTTGGTTTTGGGTCAGGTTTTAAATGTAATAGTTGTTTGTGGGAAGTAGTAAGGGACTTAGATGGGAGTCATAATGTCTGGAGTGATTTCATTACAGAC
This sequence comes from Beta vulgaris subsp. vulgaris, assembly GCF_026745355.1. Classification (NCBI taxonomy): domain Eukaryota; kingdom Viridiplantae; phylum Streptophyta; class Magnoliopsida; order Caryophyllales; family Amaranthaceae; genus Beta; species Beta vulgaris. The sequence goes on from NC_079207.1 coordinate 58,970,824, forward strand.
TACCCTCTTAAGAGCTTGGCTAATCCTTACTTGGAGCTCTTTGGTTGGATTCATGATGAAGATGTTACTGCTGAGAAGATTCGCGAGATATGCGGCCAAGGAAAGATTGATTATCCTGGAAAAATTATTTAAATTAATTATATACAACCAAAGTCACTTATTATCTTAAATGTGAAACTTTGCATTCCTATTTATCTTATTCAATTCTTTCTACTATTTATTAAGGACATATTAATTGCCTGAGGAAGCTATGTAAAAGCTAAAAATCCTCTCATATCTACATGTAATAAACAGTAAGGTTGTTTATGTCATTTGCTTTTCTATATGCATGCTAGCTTTAATGGATGAAATTATGGTTTTTCTGAACGGAGAATGGACCACATATTGAAAGCACACCAACGTGAAGAGTAGGGTATCAAAACCCATGTGAAAAGATGGAGAGAGAAAGTGAAGAAGTGATGTTCAAAAATGAAAATAAGGGAAATGAGAACATTTTAGGACACCCAAAATAAAATACGGGAACTATATAATGGAGCGAAGGGAGTATATCCGAGGTTATTAGATGTAATGGTTTTTTCACCAAATACCCCTGACACATCAACAAATTCACAATATACCCTCCATGTTTCAACAATTCACCATATACCACTGACTTTTCATTTTTGTGCACCAAATACCCTTTTTTAACTGCCGTTAACTCATCGTTAACTTTATTTACCATTTTGCCACAATTAACTCCTAACCCTAAAATCTAAACCCTAATCCTTAACCCTAATCTAAATACTAACCCTAAAATCTAAACCCTAATCCTTAACCCTAAGCCCAGCCCAGCCTCGCCCCTCCCCTTCCCCCTCCCTTTGCCGCAACCCCCACCCCCCCTTTTGCCGCAACCCCACGACCCCACCCTCCCCTTCCCCTCCCCCGCCACCGCCCCAACCCCTCCCCTTCCCTCCATCGCAACTACCACCCCCTCCCCCCCTCTGCCACAACCCCCACCCCTTCCCCCTCCCTCCCACAGCCCCGCGAAGCTGACCACGCACTTCCCTCTCTATTTTCGTCGAGGAACCCCTCCCCCTGCTAGCTAAATCTTACCCAAATCTGACGAAATCATTCGAGGGAGGGAAGAGGAAGACGATTTGAGGGTGGGGGAGGGGTGGGGGAGGGGTGGGGGAGACCGGTGGTGTGGGGGAGGCCGACAAAAGCAGCTTCATGGTAGCCGGTGTTCGAAGGGGAGGGGTGGGGGTTTGGTGTTCGAAGGGAAGGGGTGAGGGGTGGTCGGCGGTGAACGGATGCACAGGGGGTGGGGAGGCCGGCACGCGCAGCGTCGGTGGGGGTGGGGGAGGCCGGCAAAAGCAGCGGCGGTGGGGGTGGGGGAGGCGCCGGCACGCACATCGACGGTGGGGGAGGTAGAGGGGTAGGGGCTGGGGTGGGGTGGAGGGGAGGGGGTGGGAGCTGCCAAGGGGTAGGGTTAGGGTAAGGGAGAGGGTTTAGGGGTAGGATTAGGATTAGATTAGGGTTAGGGTTAGGTTAAATTAGGATTAGGGCTTAATGATGGTAAAATCATAAATAAATCTAACGGTGGGTTAAGGACAGTTAGAAAAAGGGTATCTGGTGCACTGTTTTCGAAACACAAGGGTATACGGTGCATTTCTGAAACATTGAGGGTATATGATTAATTTCTTGATTTGTCGGGGATATTTGGTGAAAAAACCGTAAATGTAATAATCAAATTGGATTTGTTCAAATATATAGGAAGAAAATATATAACTATCAATATAAAAATATATATATAATAAGAAGTCCAAATATATAAATCTATAAATGATCGAGGAATATATCATACTCCAACAGTTCTTTTCAGATAATCATAATGGTCAGAGCAAGTCATTCATTTGGAAGTAGTTAGATTTGCATTAACCCAGGGAAATGCAATTATGCAAGTAGCTGGGAATTAAGCTAACCAAACCAACCTAGCCACCGTATTAAATGCCATTAAAGTTTTTTTTTTTTTTGATAGGTAAGTGTGAGTTATCATTACAAAACAAAACAATTTACACCCTAAAAATCCTTAAATAGCCACGCTAACCCAAGAATGCCATTAAAGTTAGACTTCTCTAAATTACAATAAATATTAAATACGCACGTAATTCTCATTTATCTAGAGGGAAAATCATATTATTATTACTCACTTTTATGTTATTTTCCTCCCTTTTTGTTATAATTTGTGACTAATGACTACTCCCTCCATTTTTTTTAATTGCTACATTGTTGTATGTATAATAATTTTTACAATGTCACTTTCAAACTATTTGGAGTGTACTTTTTGACCCATTTAATGTAAAATAATGAGAAAAGGTGAAAAAAGTAGTACTTTTGGTTGGTAAAAGAAAAGAACAAATATAAAATTATTACTTTATTGTGGGCCAAGTACACCAAGTAAGAAAAATATAGCAATTCAAAATAAATAACCATTTATAAAAAATGTAGCAAATAAAAAAAAGGAGTAATAACTACAGAATAAGTAAATGTATTTCCTCTTAGAAATCAGAAAAAAAAAAAGCGATGGAAATTAAGAGTTAGTGATAAGAGATAGAAAAAGACGATCATGGTGAAGAGAGAGGGGGAGGGGGGGGGGGGGGGGGGAAGATGAAAGGCGGCGACGATGACAAGCTTGAAAATCGTTGAAATCCTTAGAGAGAAGGTCGTCGGAATTGAAGATGTCATCAGCTTCGGAGGAGAGAGAAAGAGATTGAGGGATTGCAGAGGGGAGTGAGGAGAGAGAAAATGAGGACGAAAAAAGCATTGAGTTTCACCAGAGCATAACCAGCGCATCCCCTCTCTCTCTCTCCCCAACGGCGTCTTCGGCAGCCGTCACGAGGGAAGAGTGGAAAATAAGGGGAGAAGATTTCGCGTGATCACTAAGGGGAGAGGATATTGTTTTACCTTATTTCGGGTTCCCCATTAAATTTGGAATGCCTAAATTCTTATCAATTCTATATCTAAGCACCTTATGCAAGCCATTGCAAGGGTAGGTACTACTTTGCCTGGATCGCCTTAGTAGCTAGCTATATAGTTTGATGAAGTGTTGGAGTTTAAAGCTTACATATTAGGTTATTCATTAGGCTTAATTGTTCCTTAATCCAAGCATTAGTTTGTTCGATATTGTAATTACTTCAAATAGTATAAATAGGCTGCTATTGTAATGCTTCATCACCCTACTAGGATGATGAAAATCTGTTGTCATACCAAGTATAAACAAATAGATTTGGCGCAAATTTCACATCTTTCTTAGTTTATCTTGACAATTTGTTCCCTTTGCTTCCATGCCTTTGTTATGGTCAATTTTCTATGCAGGTCTAGACCAAGGTAGCGTCAGACAGTTCGTCTAGAACATGACTATTGCGGATGGTCTAAAATAAGCTTATAACTGATTACATATAATTGTGAAAGACTAAGTAAACAAGGAGGAAAGTGCAAATGGAAGCAGAATAAAGTCTAAAAAAGTCTAAGAGTTCTTGGGATTTACCCAAGGATCTCGCCCCTGTTGACGCAACTACCAAGGCGTGGGGTCAAGAGTATATAAGGCAGTCTAACCTAGTGAAGAAAGTATCTACGACATTTTTTCTACACCCAATTATCAAGAGAACAATGACAAGCGTACATTGACTTTATATTAAGCAAGTTGCATTCACATTCTTCAAGTTTTATCATTCATAACTACTAGTGTTAGATTGAAGATGAAAGGCGGCGACGATGACAAGCTTGAAAATCATTGAAATCCTTAGAGAGAAGGTCGTCGGAATTGAAGATGTCATCAGCTTCGGAGGAGAGAGAAAGAGATTGAGGGATTGCAGAGGGGAGTGAGGAGAGAGAAAATGAGGACGAAAAAAGCATTGAGTTTCACCAGAGCATAACCAGCGCATCCCCTCTCTCTCTCTCCCCAACTCTCTCTCGGCAGCCGTCACGAGGGAGGAGTGGAAAATAAGGGGAGAAGATTTCGCGTGATCACTAAGGGGAGAGGATATTGTTTTACCTTATTTCGGGTTCCCCATTAAATTTGGAATCCCTAAATTCTTATCAATTCTATATCTAAGCACCTTATGTAAGCCATTGCAAGGGTAGGTACTACTTTGCCTGGATCGCCTTAGTAGCTAGCTATATAGTTTGATGAAGTGTTGGAGTTTAAAGCTTACATATTAGGTTATTCATTAGGCTGTTAATTGTTTCCTTAATCCAAGCATTAGTTTGTTCGATATTGTAATTACTTCAAATAGTATAAATAGGCTGCTATTGTAATGCTTCATCACCCTACTAGGATGATGAAAATCTGTTGTCATACCAAGTATAAACAAATAGATTTGGAGCAAATTTCACATCTTTCTTAGTTTATCTTGACAATTTGTTCCCTTTGCTTCCATGCCTTTGTTATGGTCAATTTTCTATGCAGGTCTAGACCAAGGTAGCGTCAGACAGTTCGTCTAGAACATGACTATTGCGGATGGTCTAAAATAAGCTTATAACTGATTACATATAATTGTGAAAGACTAAGTAAACAAGGAGGAAAGTGCAAATGGAAGCAGAATAAAGTCTAAAAAAGTCTAAGAGTTCTTGGGATTTACCCAAGGATCTCGCCCCTGTTGACGCAACTACCAAGGCGTGGGGTCAAGAGTATATAAGGCAGTCTAACCTAGTGAAGAAAGTATCTACGACATTTTTTCTACACCCAATTATCAAGAGAACAATGACAAGCGTACATTGACTTTATATTAAGCAAGTTGCATTCACATTCTTCAAGTTTTATCATTCATAACTACTAGTGTTAGATTTGTATTGACTAACATACATCATTGACAATAGTTACATAATGGATTAGTGGACTCATAGCCAACCATAATTGATAGATGGTGGACTCATGTCTACCATTCTAATGGTAGACACGGGTCAAAATGCAACCCAAAAAACATAAAACACGTGAATCTAATGTACATTGATAAGTGCGTTTCTAACGCACTTTATGACCTCCTTTTGGTTTATTTTGGTCCCCCTTATTCTCTTTACTCCCCTCTTTTCTCCTCATTTCCCTTTCTACTTCCTAACTGGATCATTGATTGATTATAGTGACATTTTGCTAGATTTTTGATATATTTTGATCAAAAATCTAGTACATATGCTTTCACCATGTTTTCTCGTCTTTTCATTACAGGTATGACCCTTTTCGGGGCCAAGTATTGCGAGATATGGCTTAAGGGGAAGAGCTAGAGAAACCGAAGGAGCTTGAGGTACGCTTGGAGACACCGCACACAATGGTGAGTCGGCACCTTCGCGGTTTCAGAGATAAAACACAGACCACATTGGTGCGCACGCACCAAACATAAGGTGCGCCCGCACTACATAGATGCGCCAGCACCATTTGACGAGTATTTCCAAGTTTGAGGCATAAAGGTTAGGTGCGTCCGCATCTGACAACGGTGCGCTCGCACCTCTGCTTGATGCGCCCGCACCTCTTTTTGTAGCGCCCACACCCTTCGTTTTCGGAATGAAAAAAATTGACCTTCATTAAAAACGATAGTTTTGTTTAGTTTTAGACTTATTCTTTATTCTAGTTTTTAGAGAGAATTATTAGGGTTCATACTAGAAAGATAAACACTTGAATTTTATTGAGGTTTGAGATTTATTAATCATAGTTTGTGATTCCGATAACATTAAAGTACTTTTTATTCAATTTAATTTGAAGTTTCAGTTTTTATTTCATTCTTTTCGTGGTTATTCTTTTTCTTCCTTGTCTTCATTCTTATAGTCTCATAATTGCTATCTCTTAATCATGTTTAGCCTTAGATTAGTTATAGATTTTATGTTTAATTGCTTAGAATTCATGATTAGTGAGTAGTTTCTTATTTAGGGTTAGGGCGAAAGTATGGATTAGGGTTTTTAAATGTTTTGTTGATGTGATTGCGATGTTTTAAAGAAGCTTATGAATTGATCTTGGTGTTTTGAGACATTAGGATAGATATTGATCACATTTACGCTTTGGTATTTTGAATTCAAATGTTCTTAAATCGAATTTCTACTCATTTATCATCCCCAAGAATCAACTTAATTAATTTCTAGGCCAAGATATTGGCTAGAAATTAAGGGGATCCTTTATTAGGGGTTTTCTGAATTTATCGAATCTCTTAATAAATTGACTAAAGACCATTCGAGAGAGGATTTAGTTGATCGATTAAGTGATTATTCTTGAGGACCATTCAAGAGAGAACTCGAGTATTTTAGATGAAAACTAAACCTTGCATAATCGTCTATGTTACTTCACAATCGCATTAACATTCATTGTCCATTCTTATTCATAATAGTAACCTTAACTCTAGCGTCTTCCTATCTGATATTTTAACTCGTGTTATTTGCTTGTTCTTGTTATTAGCTAGTCATAGTTGTTACCAAACCTTTTCAAACTCCCAAATACCCTTCAATTAGGTAATTTATACTTGATAGACTTTAATAAACCCCATTTTCCCTGTGAATCAACCCTTGACTTTCCCTTACTATTTTCTTAGTAATTGCTTGTGAGGTTTTGAAAGTATTGTTTGAAAAGCGATTTTTGGTACCTAAAAACCTCTTCTCGATATGGCGCCGTTGTCGGGGAAATGGTGCTATTGATTGAAGTTTGTTTTAGTTTAGCTTGCTTAGTTGATTTTTCTTTTTTTATTAGTTTAGCTTGCTTAATTGAAGTTTGTTTTAGTTTAGCTTGCTTAGTCCGATTCCGCGTTTTTAGCGTCTGATTTTTGCGGACGCTAAAGGCTGACATTCTTGTTGTGTTAGCTTTGTTGTGTTACATGAGAAGAAGAGCTCACGGTTCACCCTCTTTGCCTTTAGATCCTGAAATTGACCGTACATTGCAAAAGATTCGAAAAAATTTGGAAAATTTGTCTTTGGGTTCCGAACCATCTTCACCAGTCTCAAGTACAACAAGTGAAGTTGAATCAGAAATGGGTGAAGCAAATCCACAACTCTTTAGGGATTTCATAAATCCGGGTTCCTATGTTCTTCAAGGTGGTATTCGTCTCCCCACCACAACTATAAATTTTAGCATTCATCCTCAGTATACTCGGATGGTGAAAGCAGAGCAATTTTGTGGGGAGGGGGGGTCGGATGAGGATCCTCTCGACCATCTTGACATGTTTCTTGAGATATGTGCTATGATAACAACAAATAATGTCTCCCCTGACTATATCTAGATGCATTTGTTCCAATCTTCTCTTACCGAAAAGGCAAAATCATGGCTCAAGTGCTTGCCTTCTAATTTCCTCACTGCATGGGAAGAAGTCAAAATGGCATTTTTCAAGAAATACTTCCCGAAGTGGAAGACGAAAGACTTAAGGAGGAAGATCTCCTCATTTGAGCAAGAGAGCGATGAGACGCTTGCGGCAGCTTGGGAGCGGTTTAAGGAGATGATCCATTCGTGTCCCCACCATGAGTTCAATAAAAACCTCCTCATGCGGTTTTTCTATGACGGCCTTTATCCTATGTCACGTGCCAACCTTGATGCTGGAGTGAGAGATTAACTTTCTAAGATCCTGCAAGAGCAACTTAAATCCACTATAGAGGAAGTGATCAAGAACTATTCATGGGGTGGACGACGAAGAGGTGTTCAACCGAAAAAGAGCAGGAAGTTTGAATTAGACCCCATGGATCAAATTCAAGCCAAGATGGACCAACTTGACAAAAAGCTTTCAAAGATCAATCTCGCCTCATCTAATCCTTGACAGGTAAATTGTTTTTCTTGTGATATTTGTGGTTGTACCGACAATGATACTTCTTATTATGGAGATACCCACTCGGAGCATGTGGCAGCGATAAATTCTAGAGGAGATGGATATAAAGGGAACCAAGGGTATGGAAGCAATCAACAAGGGGGTTGGAGACAACCTCAACAAAACTACACCCAAGGCTTCAACCAACCTCAACAAGGATGGAATCAACCTCAACAAGGGTACAACCAAGCTCAGAATCAAGGGTATGCGCGAGGGTATAACCAAAATTATAACCAAGGTGCTTCATCCTCACAAGGGTCAAACACTTACCTAGCTCCACATCAAAGAGCCAATACCCAAAAACCTCCCTCTAATCCTATTTCCCAAAAAAATCCCGAACCATTCCATCCCCGATCCAACCTCTCTCAAATTCTCCAACAACTCCAATCCATGAACCAAATTCTCCAAAATCATGAGCAAAGGTTTCAAGAGCTACAAGCCCATAACAAAATGCTTGAAATCCAAATCGCCCAAGTAGCCGAGAAGAATCCCTCAACTCTCACAAATCAACTTCTGGGTCAACCCATCCTTAACCCCAACCTCCATCAAGACAAAGTCATTTATTTGAGGTTGGGAACCATTTATGAGGGTCCTAAGATGCCTAATGGGGAGTTAGAGAAGGAAGAAGAAGTTGAAGTTGTTGAGAAGGAGGATGAAGTTGAGGAAAGTGAGAAAAAGAAGAAGTAGTGAAAAATGATTAGTCACAAGTCCAAGTTGGTGATAAAACTCCATTACCATCACCTCCACCAACCAAGACCTATGTGCCTCCGATTCTCTATCCTCAAAGGTTGGTAGAAAGAAAATTGAGTGACAATTTCACTAAATTCCTCAACATGATGAAGAGCCTGCAAATTAACAACCCCTTTCTTTAGGCTATGTCTCAAATGCCGACTTATGCTAAGTTCTTGAAGGAGATTCTCTCTAATAAACGTAAAATTGAAGATGAGCTTATCACCCTACCCTACCAAGTGAGTGCTCTTGTGCAATGAACCATGCCCAAGAAGCAAAGGGACCCCGGGAGTTTTACCTTGCCGGTGAAGATTGGTGATTTAGAGTCTAAGAGTGCACTGGCCGATTTAGGAGCGAGTGTCAATTTGATACCTCTATTTATTGCTAAGCACCTTAAATTTCCTCTTCATCCTACACGAAAAACGATTCAATTGGCGGACCGCACAGTGAGAGTTCCCTATGGTGAGTTGGAGGATATACCAATTCAAGTTGGGCATGTGTTTGTGCCATGCGATTTTCTGGTAATGGATATGGAAGAAGATCCGGAGACTCCTCTTATTCTTGAAAGAGAAGCTCTAGAGACATTGGGTGCCGTGATAAACTGCTAAAACGATCTAATCACGGTTGAGGTGGCCAATGAGGGGGTTGTATTTGAGTTCTCTAAGACTTTGAAGAGGTCTATGATGGAGAGAATTTTCCGGGTAAGTCTAGTGGAGGATGAGATAGAGGATGCCTCGAGTGTGGTTCACACAGGGGATGAGTTGTATGCTACTCTTACCGAAGCCCCTAGCGTGGACATGGAAGAGGTGAACAAACTCTCCATGCTTCTTGACATTACCATTGAGCAGACACAAAATGAAGCATTTGATATTCTAGCTACATCCAATGACAAAGAGGAGTGTGCTAAGCCTCCTCTGAAGTTAGAGTTCAAACCCCTTCCCTCCTTTCTCAAATATATTTTTCTTGATGATGCATGTACTTATCATGTTATTGTAAATTCGAGTCTTGATGACATCTCTATATCAAAATTGATTGAGATACTACAAAAATATAAAGATATCATTGGGTATTCGATTGATGACATTAAGGAGATAAGCCCTTCTCTTGCTATGCATCATATCCATCTCATCGATAGTAATGCTTCCTCCATAGAGCATCAGAGAAGGCTCAATCCTAATCTCAAAGAGGTTGTGAAAAAGGAGATCATGAAACTGCGTGACGCGGGAATCATCTACGCTATCTCAGATAGCAAGAGGGTGAGCCCGATTCATGTGGTTCCAAAAAAGGGAGGCATGAATATAGTTGAGAATGAGAAAGGAGAAACAATCTCCATTAGAACTGTCACTGGGTGGAGAGTCTATATTGACTACATGAAGTTGAACAAATCCACCCGCAAGGACCATTTCCCCCTTCCCTTTATTGACCAAATATTGAAGAGGCTTGCTCGTCATTCACACTTTTGCTTTCTCGATGGTTATTCTGGATTCTTTCAAATCCCCATTCATCCGGATGACTAAGAGAAAACCACCTTTACTTGTCCGTATGAGACATTCGCATATCGAAGGATGCCCGTTGGTTTGTGTAATGCCCCCATCCACTTTTAAAAGGTGTATGACAGCAATCTTCTCTAACATGCTAGAGGATTCTATTGAGGTGTTCATGGACGATTTTAGCGTGTGTGGTCTGTCTTTTGACACATGTCTGGTTAATCTTGAATGTGTATTGAAAAGGTGTCAAGAGACGAACCTCGTCCTGAATTGGGAAAAGTGTCACTTTATGGCGAGAAAGGCATTGTCCTTGGGCATAAAGTGTCGAAGAAGGGCATTGAAGTGGATCCGGCAAAGGTTTCGGTTATTGAGAAGCTTCCGCCACCGAACTCGGTGACAGGAGTTCGTGATTTCCCTGGACATGTGGGTTTTTACCGGCGTTTCATCAACGATTTTTCTCAAATAGCCAAAACATTGACGAATCTACTCCAAAAAGATGTAGATTTTGAGTTTGATGAGTCTTGTATTAAGGATTCTGAAACTTTGGAAAAAGCCCTTATTTCTGCCCTCATTGTGCAAGCTCCGGATTGGAGCTTGCGTTTTGAACTAATGTGCGATGCTAGTGACTTTGCAGTGGGTGTTGTTCTTGGGAATGAAAGGAAGGAAGGCTACATGTGATAGCTTATGCAAGTAGGACTTTGGATGACGCTCAACGGAATTATGCAACTATGGAGAAGGAGATGTTGGCCGTTACTTGACATAGCTGTTGTGTATACGGACCATACTACGGTCCGTTATTTGATGAGTAAGAAAGATGCCAAGCCTCGACTCATTAGGTGGGTGTTGCTTCTTCAAGAGTTCGATTTTGAGATGAAAGAGAAGAAGGGGACATAAAATATGGTAGTTGACCATCTTTCTCGCCTCCCTCTTGATGAGAAGCTCTTGGATTTGGACGAGATCCCTATTGAAGAAGATTTGAGAGAAGAAGCGCTATTCGCCATTCTGAAGAATGAGATTCCATGGTTCGTGGACTATGCGAATTATTTGGCTTGTGGGATTGAGCCTCATGGTTTTAAATCCAAACAAAGAAAACGGTTTTTCAAAGAAGTTTTGAGGTTCTACTGGGATGACTCGCTCTTATTTAAGAAGGTGTGTGCCCAATCATGAGATGACCTCGGTTTTGAACCATTGTCATACCTTGGCATATGGAGGGCACGGTAGAGCAAGCATAACTGTTGCTAAGGTGCTCCAATGTGGTATTGTTGTCAACGTCAATTTGAGTTTGAGTGTGGGATGACGTTTTGTCGACGTCAACCTGAGTTTGAGTTTTGTTTAGGTATATTCGAATGAGGGCTGACAAAGCTTGAATCTCAGTCGAATATGTTTGAGTGTATCTGAATAGTCGGCACAATTTTGATGTGCTTGTTGACTAATTGCAGAGAGAATTCTAAGAGAATTTTATGAGCTCTTGAGAATAATGATTTTTCCGTCCCCTCAACTGAGAGATGTGAAGTCTATTTATAGGGAATGGAGATCCCTTCATGGACTTGGTAATTTATGGGTTTGGGCCCGTTTATCACTTGGAAGTCTTTTTACCTTTGCCACTTGACCACCTTATTTGGACTAATAATCTGGGCTAGCCCAAATATTTTAGAACCCAAATTATATTTGTTTAATTTAATTTGGATATGTTATATTTGAGTGGGCTAAATTAATTAAATTGGGCTAATCATATATATTTTAGCTCAGTAATAATCAATTTATTTTAATGTAAAACACTAATAAATTTTTAGTGTCTCAATTAAACCCCCTCGAGATAGTGTCACGTACACGATTTGAAGTGTTTAATCGTGACAAGGTCTCGAATTTGTATTTGGTTTAGCAATTAGGTGACAATCACCATGATTGCTTGATAAAAAAAAAACTTTTTTAATAGTCTTGAATTTTTACAACTCTATCAAGTCTTAGATTCGAGAATTTCAATTTTAATCCGGTTTGGATTTCTTTGTTATCGACTACAATAAAACTTATCCTACTAGGTTTTGGCTTTTGGTGCACCCGTTTATAAATACACGAATCCCATATTAACAAACTAGCGAGTTGCGACGCCTTTCAACTCGAGTCTGACAAACTAGTATCAAGGGCTCGTCTTTCTTCATCAGTGCAATTTCAACCTTTTTTTTTGTGAGTCAACGTAAGCCACTATCTCCTTTTTTTTTTCTTTTTTTTTTGAAGCTTTCCTTAGACTTCTGTATAATCACTTCAGTGCAAGTATTTCTTTGATCATGCTTCTTTCTTCTTTTATTTTTATTTTTTTTGCTTTTTTTTTCTGTTTTTTTAATTTAATTAGCATGAAATACTTTTAGTATTATACTGTAACATGTAATGCTGTGTATTATGAATTCATGATGGCCAAAAAAAAAAATTTTCTTCGACCATATGATCATCACCATGATTGATCTCTTTGTTTTCTTTTTTCTTTATATGACTTTGTTTTATTTGCCATGATGATAATCAAGGACCAAGATTACCACAATATTTATTTAGCCTTGTGATGACTAAATCATGATTTATATCAACATAGATACTAAGTCCCTGATCATCTTGAACTGATTCGCTGCAACTTTTTTTTTTTCCTTTTTGTTTCATGTAACGTATGAACTAGATGATTTTAGAGGCAATGTTGTTGAAATTACAGCAAGATCCTGCATCTCCAACTTCATTGATGAAACAAGATTCACTTTTTTATCAAATTTCACTTCCTTTTTTTTTGTAGATTTTTTACCCCTTCGACTGGAGTCTCGGTGGCTTCTTTTCGGCTGACTTTCTCGGCGGCGGCGGATCTCTCTCGGCCGGGTTTGTGTTTTCGAAGCCTTTGTTTTTTTTTTCTTTGCCGGCGTTTGGGCACCATTGCCTGGGTTTTTTTTTTTTTTTTGTTTGATGACAGAGAAAGTTAGGTGTTTGTTTGTTTTTGTTTTGGATGGTTGAGGAGAAAGAAAATGGAGGTTTTGTGAGATTTTGTGAAGTCTTATAACTCCATATATGGAGTTTTGAGGACAGCACTGTTTATGACTAACGTTTTTCTTTTTTTTTTTTTAGTTTGTTTTGATGGATAATTTTGTTCCTATGACATCATGATCATGAACATCCTCATACATGTTCGTGAAACTAGTGTATTAGGAATTGCTTTTGTGATTTTGTTTTTTTTTTTTTTCTTTTTCAACAGTTTGGATTTTTGACATACTATGTTTGACTTGCAGTAATCAAATTTTGCGAGATAAACTTCTAGACTATCTTTGAAGCGTTGCAGAAGCTCAAAACTAGTGAGGTGATGATTTTGTTACACCCTTTTTGTCTAGAATATTTTATCTGCATATCACTTTCTTTTGTGCATGTGTACCCGTGTATTTTTTGTGTGTGTGTGTGTATGACACTTGAAGACGAAGACGAAGGCAGGGATTCCGTCGTGATGGGCCACATGTCTTTAGCACTGTGAGCCTGTCAGGGGTGTTATTCATATGTCTTTAGCACTGCGACACTGACACCTCCAGACAGTCCCTTGAAGACGAAGACGAAGGCAGGGATTCCGTCGTGATGGGCCACATGTCTTTAGCACTGTGAGCCTGTCAGGGGTGTTATTCATATGTCTTTAGCACTGTGACACTGACACCTCCAGACAGTCCCTTGAAGACGAAGACGAAGGCAGGGATTCCGTCGTGATGGGCCACGTGTCTTTAGCACTGTGAGCCTGTCAGGGGTGTTATTCATATGTCTTTAGCACTGCGACACTGACACCTCCAGACAGTCCCTTGAAGACGAAGACGAAGGCAGGGATTCCGTCGTGATGGGCCACATGTCTTTAGCACTGTGAGCCTGTCAGGGGTGTTATTCATATGTCTTTAGCACTGCGACACTGACACCTCCAGACAGTCCCTTGAAGACGAAGACATTCGACTCCTCTCCCCTTAGTCATTATGTTCGACCCCTCTCCCCTTAGCTATTTGTGTGCTCCTTTCTTTCTTTTTTTTAACACGCATTTTTTTTTTTCAGGATGGTGTACTTCAAAGAATTTAAGCACGGCGATGACATTCATCTTTCTTTAATTGACAATGAAGAAGATGATCTACGAACTGGCATTACTTTTGTTATTCACAAATCATTGCTTCGTCCTGATGGCATGCATACACATATTAACAAAGGATCTTTACTGAGTGAAATGTCAGTAAAGGTGAGCAAGGGGTCCCACGACATAACTCCGATGTATGTCCTTAAAAGCACTGTTCGAGACAACTTTGAGCTTCCTACGTCTTCATCGATGCTTGGTCGCAGAATCATTTCAGGTTCGGTGCGGTGGGGCTCTAAAAGTTTGAGGATCTCGGGCGAGGCGGTTTACCTGCCTGGTTATTGGGAGTGGACTGAGGATGTTTTGTCTCGTTTTGGGTCAATTCTCGACTCTTGTTCTATTTACCCTGCAGTCCAAGCTTCTCTTTTTCTGTATGACAAGAACCCAGACATCATTCGCTCATTTTGTGAGAGCTGGTGTCCTACTAGTAATACACTTCATACCATGACTGGCGAGTGGTCTATTTCATTGTGGGACTTGTACAAGTTTGGAGGGTTACCCATCGTCGGAAAAATTTATGATGAGACAGTCCCTAGCTACAACATCATGCGTGCTCGAGACAAAGAGGGCAGACGATTACTATCTCAAGCTTGTGAGATACTGTTTGTTGTTTATCATACCCTAACAAAGGACCCCCACTCTAGGAAAGGTGTGAGCGCTCAAAGCTGGATTGATTTTTGGTGTAAACAGAAGAGAGTTCACAAGGAGCCTACCAAGAGGCGCAGATACTCTGAGTCTCGCCCAAAATTTACTGCTAATCCAAGCGTAAACATTGAAACCCAGCCGATTGTTTGGGAGAAAGCAGAATCAGATATGTTTAACCTTCTTGGACTCAAAGGTGTGAATAGGAGGACAAACACTTATGTTGCTGCCTTTATATCTTGTTGGTTATGCACTTTTGTGTTGCCTGACTCTGAAGAGAGGTTGATTAGACCGAGCACTTTTGAGATTGCTGTCTTGATGGCATGTGGGCACACCTTTAGTCTTGCCGTTCCAGTGCTTTCCAGTATATATCGCGGTCTGAATGCTATTGCAAGCGCTCCGAAACCAGCTTATTCAAAGACCTTCTTCCCAGCACATTACCTTTATGGTTGGTTAGCATATTATTTCAACACTCACCATGACGCCGACCCTGTCCCACCTGGTCCTTGGATGGTTATATATTCGGGTGCACAAGGATCAAAATTCTTTAACGGAGATGATGCTCATAGTCTTATACATGCAGGGGCGTCAATTAACGTGGGTTGCACCATGTTGAACAAGAACAAACATGACCTTTTGCATGATGACGGTCAACTAGACCCTGTCAAATTCAGTTATATGGTTTCTCTTCGATCAGGTTACCTCGTCTTGCGTTCCTGCGACAAGTTTCATGTTGAACCTTACTCCCCACATCGATTTGCACGACAGTTTGGCTATTGCCAAGATTACACTGGCTTACTGCGTCGTGATGTACAAGAACGGCAGGTGTCTTACTATGAAGCTTTGCGTTATTGGACGCTGCTTTTGTTTACGGAAAGCCAGTCTCGTGTTTTTACACCATGCCAATCACTAGACTGGAAAAACTTGGTGACATCTGAATTTGCTAGCTGGTGGCCTAAAGTGTCTATTGGGGATTTGAGGAAGAATGTTGAAATGCTTTGTTCAAGTGCCCTGACTGATGCATCAAAGTACAAGCACGGTCCACGACATAATGATGGAAAGCGTTTGGAGCCGCCAAAAGATGACGATTTACGTCTTAGAGGCACTCCTGACAACCGCAGTAATAAACCAACACAGATCGTCATGGTTCCATTAATGGTGCAGACACTAGTGACACAGAATCCGATGTCAATTTTAAACACAAACGTAATGGGAAGAGGAAGTCAACCTCCCAGGCTCAAGGAGTTGGTGCATCGAGCTTTGCGAGTTTTTTTGATAACATACCAAATTCTCCTTTTCTTCCTACCGATCTTCATTTGGTAAGTTCGACTTCCTTCTTTTCCTTCTTTTCCTTTAATTGCTTCCTTTTATTTATTGATTTCCTTTCAGGACGGTGACTGACTTGGATGCGGGCATTCAAGACATTGTAGATGATAATCGGGTTGTAGAGGGCGATACCCATCCTCCAACCAGAAAAGGAAAGGAATTAAGGATCGCCTAGGATTCGACGCATGTGGACCAAGCGAAAGAGACTCATCCAATGTGCCTATCTTCATCAACTCGTAGTGAACGATCGATTCAGGGTCCCCATTCTCTTGAAGTCGCCTCTAGGGCTTTGGATATTCACCCTAACGATGTGAACGCCTCAGATGACGCTATAAAGGGTGATCACATTCCTACTACATCTTCTAACACTTTTTGTCCAGGGCCTAATTCTTCTACCATCTTTACCAACGCTATCAGAAGCATTGGAGCAGGCTATCTGACCATGTTGCAACAATCGCCTTTTTCTGAGATTGAGGAAAAATATGCAGAAGCTCGCATGGTGTATAAAGGCATACAAAACCTTAAGGGTGACCCACGTCCGCTGAAGCATAAGGTTGATTCCTATTTTTGGTCTGTCAAGACTTATCTTGCTTTAGAGGCAGAAGTTGCAGGGCGCCAGCGGTCAGAGCAGGTGGAGCATGACATGCGTGCTCAGTCAGAGTTGCTGAAACAAGCTGAGTCCGATTTTGTTAAAGAGCAAGAGAAGCAAAAACTATTAGAGGAACAGATGCAACAGTCACAAAAAGGGTAAGTGATCTAGAAGCTGAGTTACAAAAAGCTTGTGAGGAGAAAGTTCATTTATCTGATGAGTTGGGCGGCTAACAAAACCCGTTTGATGTCCTATGAAGAACAAATAAAGGCTGTGAAACAAACCCTGGATAGTTAGCAGCAACACCTCTTTGAGTACTGATGAGATTTCCCAACTCGAACAACATAGGGTGAACCTTCTCGAACTACAATCTGCGATCAAACCCTTTGAGTGGATGGATTGAGACTGAACACATATTTTGTTTTATTTGCTTTTATTTTTTTATGAGATGAACGCATCGTCCCCTTTTTTTTATTTTTGTTTTTGTTTCACCGTTCACAGTTTATACTCTTGCGGGCCAGGAGTATTACAATTTTTTTTTTTTTTTTGTTTCGCCGTTCACAGTTTATACTCTTGCGGGCCAGGAGTATTACAATTTTTTGTTTTTGTTTCGTCGTTCACAGTTTATACTCTTGCGGGCCAGGAGTATTACAATTTTTTTTTTGTTTTTATTTCTTTTGTGGTGTGGTGTGGCTGCACTCGAGTAATTTTTTATGTTACCCTAGCTGCCTACGTACTTGTAAAATGTCAACAAATTGCTTTTACAAGATCAAGCCAACGTAGTTCAAATGCACGTATGTTTCTTTCAACATATGCAGTTTATCCTCTTGCTTAGGAGTTAACGCTGTTCTTACTTTTCATGAGTAGTAGCGCTTCAGAAACTTGCCGTTGATAGGCCCCACCCGTAATCCGTCAGCGTCAACAATTTTATAGGCCCCATTAGTGTACACCTCTTTGACAACGTATGGACCATCCCATTTAGAACTGAATTTACTTCCCGTCTTGCGAGAAATAATGATGGGTCTCTTAATTGCTAGGACCATGTCTCCAACTTGAAAGGAACGAGGTCGAACTTTCTTATTGAAAGCGCGTGACAGGCGAGCTTGGTAGCACTCAGATTTTTGTTGTGCTTGGAGTCTTTTTTCGTCAAGCGCCTCCAACTCAGCAAGTCGGAGTTTATCGTTTTCATCAGACGTCAAGCCTTCCTGTATGGCAATTCGCAATGATGGAATTTGAAGTTCTAGGGGGAGAACTGCCTCAACGCCATACACCAACGAGTATGGGGTTGATTGTGTTGCTGATTTATATGTCGTTCTATATGCCCATAAAGCTTCCCCTATTCTTTCATGCCAATCACGTTTGGACTTGGCGACCACTTTGCTCAATAAACTACAAAGTGTCTTGTTGAACGCTTCAGCTAACCCATTCGCAGGTGCATTGTACATTGATGATCTATGTTGTGTGAATTTAAACTTCTCACATAAGTTTTTCATCAACTTATTGTAAAATGGTGTTCCATTGTCCGTGACAATTCGTTGGGGTACACCATATCTGTAGATGATGTGAGTACGAATGAAGTCAACAACATTTTCTTTTTTCACTTCACGTAGGGGGATGGCTTCTGCCCACTTAGAAAAATAATCAGTCGCTGCCAAAATATATGCTTGTCCAGCAGATGACTTTGGTGTAATTGGGCCAACTACATCGAGTCCCCATGCTTCAAATGGCCAGGATGCGACTGTGGGGTGCAATGGCTCTGGAGGTTGATGAATGAAGTTAGCGTGAAATTGGCAGGCTTCACATTTCTTTGCATAGTCCATGCTATCTTGTACCATGGTTGGCCAATAGTAACCCATTCTTTTAATACGGTCAGTAGTTTTGGACCAGACTGATGAGCGCCACAGACTCCAGAGTGAGCTTCCTCCATGGTTTGTTTTGCTCTTCATCTCCAAGACATCTTAACCAAAGACCATGAAAGGATCGTCGATAGAGAGTCCCCTTTAATATATAAATCGTGAGGCTCGACGACGAATCTCTGTCTTATGTTTGGATCACTTGGCAATTTTTCATGTTCCAAATAATCGATAATTGGTTGACGCCAATCTTCTTTGTCGATTTGATAGACAGAGATTATGTCGACTTCTTCAGCATATTCGTCAACACCATCGTCATCAGGAGTAACAACCCATTGTTTGCAAACGGGTACATACATTCTTTCTTCTGCCCCCAGTGCCAAAGTGGCTGCAAGCCCAGCTAGCGCGTCAGCCATCTTGTTGGCACTCCTTGGAACATGTTCTAACTTGACGGTATCGAGTTTGTCAAGCAATTGTGATGCTTGCCTTTGACAAGGGATTAAATCATTCTTTTTGACTTCATATTCACCTGATAGTTGTTTTAGGACCAATTGGGAGTCCCCGTGAATGTCTAAATCTCTAAGTCCCATTTCGATTGCCATTTGGAGGCCTATTATGAGTGCTTGGTACTCAGCCATATTATTGGAGCACAGTTGAGTTAGCATAAAAGAGTATGGCAGTATACACTTTTCTGGAGAAATGAAGACAACTCCAGCTCCCGCACCGTCATGACGAGCGGCACCGTCAAAGTACATTTTCCAAGGTGGGAGTATTTCAATGAAAAACACGTCTTCACCTGGCAAATCATCTGATATCTCCCATTCTGCAGGGACTGGGTGGTCCGCGAAAAAATCTGCTATCGCTTGCCCCTTGACAGCCTTTTGCGGAACATACACAATGTCATATTGTTTCAGAAGCATAGCCCACTTTGCAAGTCTGCCAGACAACACGGGCCTTGAGAGAATGTATTTTATTGGGTCAGACCTTGAGATGACATGAACTGTATGTGCTTGCATGTAATGTCTTAATTTTTGGATTGCAAAAATCAAAGCAAGGCAAATTTTTTCAATGGGGGAGTAATTCAATTCAGCACCCACCAAAGTTCGGCTTAAATAATAAAGAGCTGTCTCCTTACGATCTTCTTGCTCTTGAGCACACATTGCCCCCAGGGATCGCTCCTGCGCCGCGATATAAAGGATGAGTGGTTTCCCTTTTATTGGTGCCCCCAAGACGGGGGAGAAGACAAATACTTCTTGATACTTTCAAGGCCTTTTTACATGAGTCATCCCATTTGAATGGGGCATCCTTTTTCATGAGATGACTAAAAGGATGACATCTGCCTGCCAAATTGAAATAAACCTTCGAATGTAAGCGAGACGCCCTTGGAGGCCACGCAACTCCTTGAGGTTCTTAGGTTCAGGCATCTCTTGGATGGCCTTAATCTTTGCTTGATCAATTTCAATGCCCCTGTGCCTGACAATGAAGCCTAGAAACTTTCCTGAGGTGACGCCGAAAGCGCACTTGAGAGGGTTCATCTTTAATTTCCATTTTCGCAATCTTTCGAAGACTTGACGAAGGTCATGTAAATGATTCTCCTTCTTCTTAGACTTTACCACCAAGTCGTCTACGTAGCATTCCACAATTTGATGCATCATATCTTCGAAAATTTTCTGCATTGCACGCTGATACGTAGCTCCGGCATTTTTCAAGCCGAAAGGCATAACTTTGTAACAGAATATCCCTTTAGGGGTTCGAAATGCAGTTGCTTCTTGATCTTCAGGAGCCATGTGGATTTGATTGTATCCAGCTGTACAATCCATAAATGACAAAGCCTCATGACCAGTGGTAGCATCAATCATGATTTCCGTTACGGGGAGTGGGAAATCGTCCTTTGGACACGCCTCATTCAAATCGCGGAAGTCCACACAAACTCGTAACTGTCCATTTTTCTTTCGTACTGGCACAATGTTTGCTATCCAAGTAGGGTACTTGACTTCACGAATAAATCCTGCATCAATGAGCTTGTTTACTTCTGCCTCAATTTCAGGAATTAGTTCTGGCCTGAAACGTCTTTGAGATTGCTTCTTTGGCTGACACCCTTTTTGATGGCTAAACGATGGACAGCGACTTTCGGGTCGAGTCCTGGCATCTCCTTATAGCTCCATGCAAATACGTCTTTATAATCAGAGAGTAACATGGAATATTTTTGTTCTTCATGTTGGGTAAGAGAAGCGCTTACGTAGACAGGGCGTGGCTCTTCTTGAGTTCCAAGGTTTAACTCTTTTAACTCATCAACGGTGGCTTGCCCCCCATCTTCAAGAGTTTTAGGAGCCTCATCTGTTTCCATCTCCTCGTCACTTTCAGGAGCCTCATGCCCTGTGATATGGTTTGAAGAAACAAATTCAACATCCTTTTCTTTTTCTTGACTAGGCGAACTCCTTTGTTTGTTAACACTATGACACGACCTTTGGCTTTCAAAGGTGTATGTTCAATGATGTCTACCACCTGTGTACGCCTCATGCGAGATGGAATAACACTTTGAGGTGCGTCCTCGCCTTTGACTTCATCTTTGCTTCTTGTGATGCGACTTAGTACCGACCGTCTTGGTTGTTTATCAATTGAGGTCGATGCGCCAAGACGTTTAAAGACAGATGCTTCTTCTTAGAGAATCGAGAATCTTGTAAGGGTGTTCGTGTTTTTGGTTTCACACCTTCATTTAGTCATGTCCACCAAGTCTGTCAAAAACCGATGTATGGTTCTTTATGACAGGCGACTGTATTCGATCAAAGACCGATATTTTTTGCTGGGTCGCACCTTCTTCACCCTCATTTTCTTCGACTTCCTCCGCAGTAATATATTGTGAAGAAGAGGTTGTCCCTCTACGCCGTGCGGAAATTTTGATGGGTGTTGGAGCTTCAAATCCCAAACCAACTTTAGTCGGACGTACCTCAACGCCATATTCTTGTAATTCTTTTGTGTGTCATTGATTCCATGAGGCTCAACCTCAATAACATTTCCCATGGACGCTGGATTTTCGAAGTCATAACCAGAGTTCGCCAAGAGCTTATAAGCGTTTGGGTCAAATTTACCCTTGTTAAGCCATTTTCTCCTAGATTGATCAACAGATTCCGATGTCGGAGGCTTAGCAATTTGATTGTGGTTGGCTCTAGGCAAAGGAACAACCACTTCTTGCTTTAAACATTGGAGAGTAGTCTCATCTACTCCTTTTTCTTCCTTTGGATCTACTTTCATGACCTGATGCCCTGCAAAAGGTGATTCCCCTTCCTTACGACGTGATTTAGGAATATATCGCAAAACTGGAGTAGTTACTGAATTCTTCATTGCTTTAAGGGGTTGAGCAACAACTTCTTCTTTTACCTTCTCCCTGTATTTTTGTTGTTGCATCTCAGTGGTGGTTGACTCCCTAGAGCTTGATGACGATGGAATGTCACCATTTTTGTTTGTACCCCTTTTCCCCGTTGAAGGAATTTTAGATGGCAACATTTCACTCGAGGGTTCTTCATCTTCAAAAAACTTAGCATCGGCAAAGTACGAATCTGTCATGCTAAAGGGTTTTACATCTCCATTTATTTTCTTCTCTCCTCCTCGATAAAATTTCAGACATTGATGAAGGGTTGATGCGACCACCCCATTTTCGTGTAACCATGGTCGTCCAAGCAACATTTTATATGACGTCTTTGTATCTATGACATGGAAGAGAGTAGATGATGTTAACTCTCCCATCACAAGGTTAAGACGTATTATGCCTATGGCACGCTGACTGTTCAAATTGAACCCCTGGATCATTAGACGACTATCAGAAAGATCTTCCATAGTGATCCCCAAATCAATCATGGTGGACTTTGGCATGATGTTGACAGCTGAACCTCCATCCACTAAGATACGATTCACTCTCTGGCCAAAAATATAACCAGCAACAAACAAGGGTCGGTTGTGAGGTTTTGAACCCAACAATAAGTCTTCATCAGTGAAGGCTAAGGCAAAATTACATGACGTGCATTTAGCCGAACTTTCTATTGGCTCTCCAGCATCTTTCACTTTGTCAAGGTATAGTTCTGGATGCTGAAGTGCAAGAGCCACCTGTCGACACATTTCTCGAGGCAAATGAAAGATCTGCCTCCATCCCATGCGTGTAGGAAGAGCTTCTAAGATAGATAATATCTTTGGATCTATCTCTGACCCTGAATGTTGAACAGTCACTTTAACAGAGACTTCATTTTCTTTAACCTTCTCTTGATCTCCCTCTTCTTCTTTTTCTTCATTATTCTCAACGAATGAGGTAGCATTAACAGTAACCGTAGTAAAGTAATCTTCAGGAAAGAATTCTTTCAAGATTACAGGAGTAAGTGGGTCTTGTTCAAGTAAGTCAATGGGCAATACTTGTTGTTTAGTATGCTTTTTTGACTTTTCTTTTCTTTCGAGCGTCTTGAGCTTTTCCTTTTTTGGTGCTTCTTCTTACGACAAGCAACCTTTGGTTGAGGCTTCGACTGTCGTCTAGGCCTCCTTCTAGTGACTAACGTCCACCCTTCGTCATCCTCTTCTTGTTGGTTGCTAGTTGGGCTACTGTGCTCAATAAATGGCACCTCATCAACTTGAAGAACTGGTCGCAACACATGTACAATTACTGGCTCCAGACTCCCAAACTGCAAAGTTTGAGCCTCCCAATAAGAATCTAACATTGCAGAGGCATGATTAGCTTCGACAACTTCATCAAAATCCAATACAATCTTCCCATCCTTTGCAAGTTGCATGATTCTCTCCTTGAGTGTTATACACTTTTCTATAGGATGACTAATCAGCCTGTGGTACCGACAGTAGTTAGGATCAGAAGTCCTACCGACCTCCGCAGGACGCTTAGCTTCGGGCAATTCAATGACTTTGTTTTCAAGCAAATCATCTAACATCCCTGATAAATCAGAGTCTGGAAATGGATATTTCTTTGCTTGGAGTTCTTTCAAGGTTGGCCTATTTTTCCTAGGTTCTTTGGAAGGTGAACCCTTATTGTTTTCAGTACCAGCCTTGCTAGAGATCTTGACAGGCGAGGAGGTAGTCGTGATCGACATTGACTCCTTAGTCGAACTTTTGGCAGTCTTGTCAGTTTTCTTAAAATCCTTCTTCTCTTTCTTGTACTCTGAAGAAGTGTTGCTTTTGCCTCTATTGTTGGCAATGGTAAGCTCCATGTCATGAGCTCGCGTAGCCAACTCCTGAAAAGTCCTAGGCTTTATACCTTGCAAAATATAAAGCAAGTCCCAATCCATCCCTTGAATGCACATCTCAACAGCAGAGACTTCAGTCAGGCGATCTTTACACTCTAGACTCAATGCGCGCCAACGATTGATGTAATCGATGACTGGCTCATCCTTCCACTGGTGAGTCTTATAGTTCAGTCATACTGACAATACGTCGAGTGCTATAGAACCTGTTCAGGAATTCCTCCTCCATTTGATCCCAACTGTCGATGGATTGTGAGGGTAAATCAGTGTACCAGTCAAAGGCCATGCCTTTAAGGAACGAACGAATTGTTTGACCAGGAAATCATCTGTGGTACCAGCATTATTGCATGTTTCCACAAAGTGAGCAATGTGTTGCTTAGGATTTCCTTTCCCATCGAAATGCTGGAACTTGGGGGCTGATAGCCAAGTGGCATTGCAGCTTGTCAATTCTTTTGGTATAAGGCTTTACATACCGATGACTGCCTTGAGAACTTTCCCCGAGTTGATTTTTGATAGCGTGAGCTACTAATAACTCAAGTTGTCGAGCTGTGGGTGGGCGGCGATCGTCTTCACCACTATCGCCTTCGCTTTCACCCCCATCCAGTCTTGATGCTGCGTCGTCTCCCTCAAGTTTCTTGTTGAGGGCAGCGATTTGCTCATTTTGGAGTCGGATTTGAGCATCTTTTTCTTCTCCATCTTTCATTAATTTTTGGAGTAGGCTATTCATTTCAGCAAGTTGTTCCTCAACTGTCTTAGCCGAAGTCACCATAACAGCAGCAGTGTTCGACTGAGAGAGTAAGGGTTCCTCTAATTGATAATCTTTAGAGGCGATGAGTCAACAATGTCATCACTTGTCTCATCGTCACTCCCCACATTGAGTGGGTCAAAGAGAGGGCTAGTGTGGACAGTCAGTCTGTCTGACTTATCAGATGAGAGTTGCTTCCATATTTGAGAAGCAATCAATGATGGCTCACGTTCAGCCAAAGCGATTGAGCCAAACACAGGGGTTTCACGCTCCTTGTATGAGCCATGCACGACAGATGATTCAGTAGCAATAGGCTTAGAGAGCTTTCTTGGCCTGGTAGGAACGTTCGCAGTTCGGAGCTTTGCAGCGGCGGCAGCAATAGCAGCCTTCTTCATTCCTCTGGTACGAAAACCAAGAGTCATATCATCCATATAATCACCCAACGTTACAGATTTTCGTGGGGTGTCAGCAGAGTTTTCAGAAGATTGAGAGATGTTCTTGCTTGAGGCCATTTCTCAGATTTGTTGTTGATGACGAAACAGAAATGAGAGGCACAGATTGTCCCACCGAGCATGCCAAAATCTGTTGTCAACGTCAATTTGAGTTTGAGTGTGGGATGACGTTTTGTCGACGTCAACCTGAGTTTGAGTTTTGTTTAGGTATATTCGAATGAGGGCTGACAAAGCTTGAATCTCAGTCGAATATGTTTGAGTGTATCTGAATAGTCGGCACAATTTTGATGTGCTTGTTGACTAATTGCAGAGAGAATTCTAAGAGAATTTTATGAGCTCTTGAGAATAATGATTTTTCCGTCCCTCAACTGAGAGATGTGAGGTCTATTTATAGGGAATGGAGATCCCTTCATGGACTTGGTAATTTATGGGTTTGGGCCCGTTTATGACATGGAAGTCTTTTTACCTTTGCCACTTGACCACCTTATTTGGACTAAATATCTGGGCTAGCCCAAATATTTTAGAACCCAAATTATATTTGTTTAATTTAATTTGGATATGTTATATTTGAGGGCTAAATTAATTAAATTGGGCTAATCATATATATTTAGCTCAGTAATAATCAATTTATTTTAATGTAAAACACTAATAAATTTTTAGTGTCTACAGGTATGTTTTGGCCAATATTGCAAAAGGATGCTCGGGAGTTTGTTTTGGGTTGCGATAGATGTCAAAGGAGTGGTGGCATCACAAAAAGACATGAGATGCCTGAACAAAACATTCTCGAGGTTGAGTCATTTGATGTTTGGGGAGTCGACTTCATGGGTCCATTTGTTCCTTCTTTTGGCAATATGTACATTCTTGTTGCGGTCGACTACGTGACAAAATGGGTTGAAGCCATTGCCTCCTCCACCAATGACCACAAGGTTGTGACCAAGCTCCTGAAGAATATCATATTCCCTTAGTTTGGAGTGCCTAGAGTATTGATAAGTGATTGCGGTTAACACTTTGCCAAGAAGCAACTGAACCACTTTTGAAAAGTACGGGGTAAATCACAAAGTCAGTCTTCCTTATCACCCCCAAACCCAAGGCCAAGTTAAAGTCTCAAATCGAGAATTAAAGAACGTCCTTGACAGAGTGGTCAAAGACAAGAAAGGATTGGTCTTTGAAGCTTGATGATGCTCTTGGGTTCTTCGCACGGCTTTTAAGACACCTATAGGCATCACTTCCTATCGTCTTGTGTATGGAAAAGCATGCCTTTGTCGGTTAAACTACAGCACAAAGCTTGGTGGGCAATTAAAGAGCCCAACATGAATTTTTCACTTGGCGGTAGACGCTCGAAAGGAAAGGTTATTAGAGCTTGAGGAACTCCCATTTGACACATGTGAGAGTTCGAGACTATACAAAGAGCAAAAAAAGAATTGGCATGATCACTAGTTTCAACAAAGAGAAATTCGGGTTTGGGACAAAGTCTGTTGTTCAACTCAAGACTAAAACTCTTCCCGAAAGTTGAAGTCCAAGTGGTCGGGGCTTTCTCAGTGTTGAAGACTACCCCTTATAGAGCTTATGAGATTTTGGGGGAGAACGATCAATTTTGGGTGAACGGTTAGAGATTGAAGCTTTATCATAATAATTACGCCATTGGTTCGATTGGTTGTTTGATCCTTCGCTCGCCCGAGCACATCTCGTGAAGGACGTATCCTTCTTAGTCCAGCTAATAACTTGAAACAAGCGCTACACGGGAGGCAACCCGTTTCTTTTCTTCCCTTTCTTTTATTTTATTTTATTTTTCTTTTGGTTGTTAGTTAGATTTTTGCTTTATCAGCTAGCCATGAGAGCTACATTGGGATGCTGAGTTAAAAGGAGTGATTTGGTAAAGAAAAAATAGACTAGTTTGGTGCGCCTGCACCAAATTGGAAAAAGAAGGCATGAAAAATAGACGCCTACGGTGCGCCCACACCTGTTTCAAAAAAAAAAATTTGAAGAAAAAATAGAACACGGTGGTGCTCCCACACCTCCGCTAGGTGCGCTCGCACCAGTTTTTTTCAAAAAATTAAGAAAAAACAAGAGCCAAGTGCCCCCGCACCAAACTTTTTCTGAATTTTTTTCAAGAGTTTGGTGCGCCCGCACCAAACCCGGCTGGGCAAAAACACGACTTTTCCTTTTTTTCGGCCTTACTCACTACCTCTCATTTTCGAAACTCTCTCACTCACTCACTCACTTTCTCTCTCTTCAAGCTCTCCAGATCCGGCCCCCACACAAGTTTTCCGGCGACCTCCGACCGACTTTCTCACCGGAATTTTCATCACCTTCATCTCTACAACACTCAAGAGCACAAAATTTGGGGATTTAGCACGGATTTGATTTCTAGGGTTTCGAATTTGGGGGTTTTCATCTCCATGTTGGTAAATCTTCTTCTAATCCTTGTTTTTCTTCTATAATCTTGTTATTTGGACTTCTAGTGTGTTTTCTTCTTGATTGCTTGCTTGTTTTTCCTCTAATTTTTTATTATTCATGAAATTTGCTCAATTTTGTGCTTAATATTGTGATGAACTAGTGAGGTTTCATGTTCTTTGTGAGAATTTCATAATTTATTGAATTTTTGTGTAATAAATTACATGATTTCCTAAGTGTTGTTGAGAATTTTTGCACAACTTGTGGTTGGTTTGTTGAATTTGTGTTGTAAGGCACCTCGTGAGTGGTTGAAAAGCTCAGAGTAGCTCTCGTTCTTGCTTGTTAGCAACTTGGTTGCTATTGAATGTGGGAATGTTAGTTGGTAGATTTTAGGATTAGTTTTTCTTTTTCTCATTGTATTTTCTTTTGTGTGTGTTTCTTTGTGTGGGGAGTTAGTTTTGTTTTGTGCTATTAAAACGGACTGTCACTTATTCTTCCCCGTTTGAAAAACAAAACCTTTTTTTTTACCACCATGGGAAGGAATAGTGGCGAGGGATCATCCTCTCGGTCTAAGAGAGCTAAGACAGGGTCCTCCTCACAAGAACCCTCTTCTAGCGCTAATCCCCCACCCATTTATCCTGTGAAGTTTCCCAATTTGGCTCATAAACAAATCTTCATAAGACTTTCCGAGCGCACACTTCGTCCCACGAACTTCTACGACTACATTGCCTGCGTTCACCTTAATATCGAACCGATGATAAGGCAGATGGCAGATAATCTAGGCTATCGAACTTCCTCACCGTCCATGAGCCCTCTTATGATCAGCTTACTCTTGAATTCTTGAGTACGTTGAACATAAGCTGGGAGCCTGACACGGGTGTTCTAACTATCTAAGGTTGTCTTTTTAATCAAGTTAGAATACTCTCATATGACGAATTCTGTGAAGCCTTTTGGATGGATTCTAGTGCCCCTTGTGATGCCCCTTTTGGCACCATTTGGCAGGGGTACAATGAATAGGAATGGTGGGCCAAGATCACCAATGACACCTCTCTGTTTCGGACGGACTCGTCCGAAGCATCGGAAATTATCCGTACGCTCTCCGTTAGTTCCATAGGATGTTGGTTTATACCATCTTGCCTAAGCATGAAGTCGCGCAATTGAGAAAGGAAGAGCTTTTTGTTCTTTGGTTGGCCACTGACGGGGCCCACCTTGGAGCCTAAATTAATTTTGCCGCTTTCTTCCTTATTCGATTGCAAGATATTCAGGGGGGTACTATGGTATCCGGGGAGATTTTTTGTGGTGGAATTATCACCCGGATAGCGTCTTACCTCGGGTTGGACGAGGACCTGGCTCGCTTGGAAGCTAGCGTGCCTTCTGTTGGTCAGTCCAACCTATTGGATGGTGCAATTACCCTACAGCAGATGAAATTTTTACGGCATTACATGAAGCCAAACTGCATTTGCCTTATGGGGGGGGGGGCGGAGACCATATTGTTACATGAACAACGAGTTCATCTGGAATCCCCTGTAATTGTGAAAATCATTGGCGGGTTTCCCCTTCCCATATCGCCCCTCAGGACGTCCCTGAAAGGATCTTCATTCAGTCCACCCTTGTGGAGGGCGTGCCGCAGGCACCGAGAGTTCTAAGGTCTGACCACCGCATTCCTGAGAGTGAGGTGGCCGAACCTTCATCCTCTCAGTCTTTCGATATGGGTTCCAGCATGGCGGTTATCACCCACATATAGGCTTCTCAGGAGGCCAATCACTGTGTGGTTACTGCTACCCTTGCCGGTATCTGCACCCACCTTGACCATGTGTCTAGGGTGGCTTGCCGCACTCACCTCGCCAATGTTCATTCCGTACACGAGCCCCCTTTCCTTAACCATCCCCACTACCCTCCTACATTCTACCCTCGTGAAGGCCCATTTGAGGAGCCTCCTTTTCGCCCTTACCCCCACTACCCGTCTTACTTCCCTGATGGGTATTCCGTTGGGTATTTTCCTCCTAACCCTCCTCCCGATGGGGGTGATGGTGGGTATTAGGTGCTATTCATGAACCCCCCTTCCCCTCCCTCTCCCTCTTTTTGCAACTCCGAGCGCGGAGTTTCGCTTAAGCTTGGGGGCCTTGCATGTATGCTAATGTCTTTGGGAGTTTGGGGTCATCCACTAGTAGAATAAATGCTATTTGCTGCGGTCAAAAAGTGGCATATTGCTGCGGTTTTGGGCGCGCAGCAATTAAGGGGGCAGCAATAGGTATTAATTATATTGCTGCGGTTTCTAGGGTAGATTTAAAAAGCATATTGCTGCGGTTTCTATGGGAAACCGCAGCAATATGTTGTATTTAATAATAAAAAATAGACATATTGTTGCGGTTTTGGTTAAAAACCGCAGCAATAGGCCATAGTACAACTAAAAATTTATTTTTTTTGTATTTTGTAATCAAATTTGAAATATTAAAACTAAGCTATTAATCCATCCACTATCTACCCAATTCACAGACAAAAAGAAAGATGAAATAAGTCATAGCTCATAATCCAAAAAAATAACTAAAAGATGAAAAAACAGACTATAAAATTATATAAACTAACAGAAAAATTCTAAATCTGGTAAAAACAGACTATTAAAATCACATAGCAAGTCGTCCATACGGGTAACAACAAAAAATTTTTACAAGTTATCGACAGAAATTCATAGCAACAGACTATGAAATTACATAGCGATTCCATATATAACAACAAAATTACATAGCTTGCTTTCAGACTTTAGAATTTTCATAGCAACAGACTATGTAACAGTAAAACCATTCACATTATACACAAAATAATTTTCGAGCTTTGACTTCAATTGAATCAGCAAGTCAGAATATACAACTAAAATAGAATATCACAACAATACTCTTTACTCCAAACTATATAAAACGAATACAAGATCCAAACTTTAAATCTAAAACCTTAAATCAAAATTACTCATAAATAACCTTTAAATTTCAGGAAGATCTGATATTCGTCGAGGAGGCAAACGAGTCGCCAAACCCATTTCACTTTCTTGGTCTTCGTCATCGTTGAATTGAAGAAGCAAACGAGCGACTGGGTACTTGGACTCCGGTCTTCGTTGCTTCTCAAAATTGCATCGTCCTTGAACTGAAGAAGCAAACGAGTGAAGGAGGGATCGTTGTTGTGCAAAGTAGGACCGCGGCAGGCGTTGGTCCGATAAGACCGACGAACGAACGCGCGTTGACGAAGGTTGGTGGAACAAACGGTCGATGAAGTTTGGTGGAACGAAGGACGAACGAAAAGGAAGAGAGAGAGGGAGATTTCCGAGCGAGTGAGAGAGAGGATGAT